>NC_083569.1:688609-893609 GCF_027579695.1 Neoarius graeffei
CATGGAAAAACTAGTTCATGCTTTCGTTCCCTCCAGGTTGGATTATTGTAATGCCTTACTGTCTGGATGTTCCAATAAGTGCATAAACAAGCTCCAGTTAGTTCAAAATGCAGCAGCAAGAGTCCTTACTAGAACTAGAAAATATGACCACATCACCCCTGTCTTATCCACACTGCATTGGCTCCCAATCAAATTTCCTATTGATTATAAAATACTACTATTAAAGTTTTAAAGCACTGAATGGTCTCGCACCACAGTACCTGAGTGAACTTCTGCTCCTCTATGACACGCCACGCCTACTTAGATCAAAAGGTGCAGGCTATCTGCTGGTACCTTGTATAGTGAAGGCTACATCAGGGGGCGGAGCCTTTTCTTACAAAGCCCCACAGTTATGGAACAGCCTTCCAAGTAGTGTTCGGGACTCAGACACAGTCTCAGCGTTTAAGTCTCGGCTGAAAACACATCTGTTTAGTCAAGCCTTGTGTTAATGGTGTTTATGAGGTAAAGGTGTAGATCTGGAGGATCCTCAGACAGAGTGTTTTGGTAAACTGGGATGTATGGATGCTGTCAGTCCCCACTCGCTTGTTCACTCGAGTTTGGTGACGGTGTAGTGGCTGCTGCTTTATGTCCCGGGGCTCCCTCATGCCTGTGTTACCTTCTGGCTCTCTCCTTTTAGTTATGCTGTCATAGTTAGTTTTGCTGGAGTCCCTGCTTGTACTCAATTCAATATGTATACTGTTCCTACTTATTCAGGTGACATTGGGCATACCTAACAACCTGTGTTTTCTCTCTCTCTCTCTCTCTCTCTCTCCCCCCAAATCTGTCCCTCTGAGTTACATGGAGTCAACAGGAAATCTTTTGGTGGAGAGGGTGGAGACCTTGACTGGCTCTCGTAGCCTGCAGGGAATCGGCCGTCAGACATTCTGTCGCATGTCCCAGACCCGGTGAAATGTAACTGAATTAACTTGGCCAGCCCTAAGGGTCCCATCTGCATCCCATCATTGCTGAGGAGTGTGCTCCCATCACCCAATCAAGCATCCAGCCAGAGCAGGTCATGATATATTTTAACCATATTAACATGCCATTGTTGTGTATTATGCCTGATGTCAAGACTCTCGTCTCTGCGAGCCTACCACACAGACTTAATACTTGTGTCATTTTTAGGGCATACCTAACAACCTGTGTTTTCTCTCCCTCTCCCCCACAAAGCTGTCCCTCTGAGTTACATGTCGGTCCTGGGATCGAGGTGCTGAACCTCTTCTGCTCCTCGGACCTGCCTGATCCATCCTGGTGCCCTGTGTCTGGTTGGAGTCTCATCACATCACTCTTGTGGAGGACAGTCCCATGAGGACAGTTGAAAGTCACACCTGGAGGACGCTCTGGACTCTTACAGTAATGCTTTTATGGCTGAGGACTACAGTTGACTTGCTAACTTTAGGACTGCAGTCGTCATGAACAGTTTTGCACTCAAGTTTCCATCAATGAAGAGTTTATAACATCAACGAAACTGACTTCATGTTAAAACTGTTAATGTTATAGTCATGCTGTCTGTTGTTGCCCAAATGAGGATGGGTTCCCTTTTGAGTCTGGTTCCTCTCGAGGTTTCTTCCTCATGTCGTCTGAGGGAGTTTTTCGTTGCCACCGTCGCCACAGGCTTCATCATTGGGGATAGATTAGGGATAAACTAGCTCATGTTTTAAGTCGTTCAAATTCTGTAAAGCTGCTTTGCGACAATGTTTATTGTTAAAAGCGCTATACAAATAAACTTGACTTGACAATATTCAAATTTAGTGGCGAACTTGTGATTTTCTTGTTTTTGTGGCCTTGTATCTCAGTGAATACTATAGACAGAGCAGAGAAACTAAAGAAACCCACTCACTAGCACCCAGAGACCTCCCACAAATTTAATCAACCCTCTAGCTTGCACTCGCAGCTTGTATGAAGCATTCAAAAATTTTAAAAAATCATAATTTTACAGGGGCGGCACGGTGGTGTAGTGGTTAGCGCTGTCGCCTCGCAGCAAGAAGGTCCGGGTTCGAGCCCCGTGGCTGGCGAGGGCCTTTCTGTGTGGAGTTTGCATGTTCTCCCCGTGTCCGTGTGGGTTTTCTCCGGGTGCTCCGGTTTCCCCCACAGTCCAAAGACATGCAGGTTAGCTTAACTGGTGACTCTAAATTGACCGTGAATGTGAGTGTGAATGGTTGTCTGTGTCTATGTGTTAGCCCTGTGATGACTTGTCCAGGGTACCCTGTCTTTCGCCCGTAGTCAGCTGGGATAGGCTCCAGTTCGCCTGAGACCCTGTAGAAGGATAAAGCGGCTAGAGATAATGAGATGAGATAATTTTACATATTGTACCAAATTTTCGCCTAGGATTTTGACAACTTCAGAGTGCTCTAAAATAGTCATTTGTGCAACTAGAGCTTCGAAAATGCTGTTATTTATTGTTTGGGTACCAAAGATCATGTGGATATTCCTCACAGTTACATGTACAAATTCATTGGGCAAATATTTTATCTTAAAAATGCCAATTTAAACTAAATTTTCACTCACGAGTGCTATTTTGATGCATTTATATGAAAAGTATGAGGCCTGACACCTCCAGTAATAATTGTATTCAATTCAGCATAAAATTCTGTGTTAGTACAAGTCATATGACACTTGTAGTGCCTGAGACTGGATAGATATTGAGATCTATCTTATATCTTTCAGATTATAAAAAATCATGAGGGTTTTTTGTCACATTTTTTCCTGGTGCAAGGTCAAAGTTATCTCATTATCTGTAGCCGCTTTATCCTGTTCTACAGGGTCGCAGGCAAGCTGGATCCTATCCCAGCTGACTACGGGCAAAAGGCGGGGTTCACCCTGGACAAGTCGCCAGGCCATCACAGGGCTGACACATAGACACAGACAACCATTCACACTCACATTCACACCTACGCTCAATTTAGAGTCACCATTTAGTTTAAATTGGCATTTTTAAGATCAAATATTTGCCCAATGAATTTGTACATGTAACTGTGAAGAATATCCACATGATCTTTGGTACCCAAAAAATAAATAACTGCATTTTCAAAGCTCTAGTTGCACTAATGACTATTTTAGAACACTCTAAAGTTGTCAAAATCCTAGGCGAAAATTTGGTACAATATGTAAAATTATGATTTTTTTTTTGAACGCCTCATACAAACTGACAGTGTAAGCTAGAGGGTTGATTAAATTTGTGGGAGGTCTCTGGGTGCTAGTGAGTGGGTTTCTTTAGTTTCTCTCTTCTGTCTATAGTATTCACTGAGATACAAGACCACAAAAACAAGAAAATCACAAGTTCGCCACTAATATAAAATATCTTTAAATTAAAATTTGATGTAGAACAAAAATGGTATATGATAATGATGATATTTCACACATATACTCACAGTCTGATGGTGTTTCAAAATACTTAAAGAAAAGTAACTGAAATATATCAGCAACAAAATTTTAGAATGCTGGAAGGGATCAGGAATTCTTACCCAATAAGTATAATATTTTTGTCTCATTTGTTTAACTGGGTTCTCTTTATCTACTTTTAGGACTTGTGTGAAAATCTGATGATGTTTTAGGTCATTTTTATGCAGAAATATAGAAAATTCTAAAGGGTTCACAAACTTTCAAGCACCACTGTAGAAAGAAAGGATGAGGTTTGGTCACAGTGGTCTGAACAGTATATTAAACATGACGGGTGAACATGTTAATGGTAGTTGTGAATATTGTGGAGTATGTGATGTTGGGTTGTCCTCGATATCAGAGGGTTAAGAGGAATCATATGACACTAGGAACCAGAGAGATGTTGCAGTCGAGGTCTGATAATGTGGGATATCGGGCTAGTTTTATGTTTTTAAATGATACGGGTGTGCTGTTCTGCCCCAACGCCTTGCCAGGGTCAACAGCGAGTTAACTCCTCCAACAAACCACACAGACGACAAGTTCCGGTTCACTCTTTATGGTCGGTTGTAGGGTAAAACTGAGAAATAAAATACAATCCATTCAGAATGCGATTTAACAGAGTGCTAGTAAAGGCTAGGTTAGCTTAGCCAGCATGTAACGTAACATACATGTAGTCTTGTACTGAATAGTTTTCAAAGTTATAAACTAACTGAATTAGAGTCATTCATAAGCATCTCACAAATTATAAACATACCGACGATGCCTTCAAAGGCAACCTTGAGGCTCAGGAAGAAAAACAAGTAACGTTAGAATCGTCTGGCAATAAGAGTCGAGCAGCATGCTCTCGGCATTTTTTCACTCAGGGTCCACATTTCTGTTCCAAAATGGTCATTTTTTGAAAGTTTAGTTTTCAGAGTCAGTGCATTTTGTTTCCACATATCTTAATATTACAGTGTGAAAATTTCATGAGGTATCCTCATCTGATTCAGAAGATATGGCCTGCTGATCAAGACCACCATTTCGGTGAATTGGTGGGGGCTACGGAGACTACACCAGTCTATACTTTTTTCCACAGAATAAATAAATAAAGATTTAAAGGTATACCTAGATATATTTTATTAGAAATATTATGAAATACAATTTGTCTAACACTTAAAATGAACATATTTGTAAACACGTTCATAATTTTGATATGATACTCTTAAATCTTGATCGCTAAGAGCAATTTTTTGATTGATTGATTTTGATTTTGATTGATTACTTTATTCTGAACAATAAAGAAGATATAAAAATAAAAATTTAAATAAAAAAATACAATAATCAAAACATCATCATAAACAAACAGAATAGCGTAGCCACAAGGCAATAACATAACAATGTTCAGAAAGGATTAGGAAGAAGTAATAACTTATCCAATCCTAACCCTCTATACCACCACTAATCAAACGTCACTTTCCACCATAATAAACTATATATACAAAAGAAAACAAAAGCAATAAACAAAAAAGAAAACATACCAACATACCAAAACATACCGACACGGTATAATATCGACCAAATCAAATCATATATACAGATACTTATGTTATGCATATAGATACACATACAATACATATATACAGTACATACATATACACATACCTATAACTATACACTAAATACAAGAAGACCAGTCACAGACTTACTCTCAATTTCATCATCACCTATATAGTCTGCCTGTCCTCATTCTCATATATTTTTATTAACATGTTTTTATATAATTTTTTAAACAGTTTTATGTTGGTGCTATTTTTGAGTTCATTTTCCAGACCATTCCACAATTTCACCCCACAGACTGTTATGCACATACTTTTCATAGTTGTTCTAACATTTACTCTCTTAAAATTCATTTCCCCTCTCAGGTTAGACCCACCCTGCCTTTCCATAAACGTATTTTGTACCTCACCTGGAAGGTTATGTCTTGCTTTATACATAATTTGTGCAGTCTTGTGTTTAACCAGATCAGTGAATTTCAGAGTGTGTGCTTTTACGAATAATGCGTTTGTATGCTCAAGATATCCCGTATTATTGATAATTCTTATTGCTCTTTTTTGTAATGTGCATAACGGCTGCAGGTTAGATTTGTAGGTATTACCCCATATCTCCACACAGTAGCTCAGATATGGAAGTATGAGTGCATTATACAGAGTATGTAGTGATTTATAGTCCAGAATGTGTCTTGATTTCCCCAAAATTGCAGTAATCTTTGCTATTTTTGCTTTAAGATGATTAATATGCGGTTTCCAGCAGACTTTATGATCAACAATCACACCCAGAAATTTTATTTCATACACTCTTTCTATGACCATAATGCTCATGACCATAGGTGAGAGTCGGAACGTAGATTGACCGGTAAATTGAGAGCTTTGCCTTTTGGCTCAGCTCCTTCTTCACCACGACGGACCGCATCACTGCGGAGGCTGCACCGATCCGCCTGTTGATCTCACGCTCCATCCTTCCTATGGTCATGAGCTTTGGGTAATGACAGAAAGAACAAGATTGCGGATACAAGCGGCTGGAATGAGTTTCCTTCGCAGGGTGGCTGGGCGCTCCCTTAGAGATAGGGTGAGAAGCACAGTCACTCGGGAGGAGCTCGGGGTAGAGCCGCTGCTCCTCCACATCGAGAGGAACCAGCTGAGGTGGCTCGGGCATCTTTTTCGGATGCCTCCTGGACGCCTCCCTGGGGAGGTGTTCCAGGCATGTCCCCCCGGGAGGAGGCCCCGGGGAAGACCCAGGACACGCTGGAGGGACTATGTCTCTCGGCTGGCCTGGGAACGCCTTCTTCCCGAGGAGCTGGCCGAGGTGTCTGGGGAAAGGGAAGTTTGGGCTTCCATGCTTAGACTGCTGCCTCCGCGACCCGGTCCCGGATAAGCGGAAGAAGACGAGACGAGACGAGACGAGACGAGACACTCTTTCTATGGTTATGTTGTCAATTTTCAATTCAACTTGAGGGTTCGACTTATATTTTTCAAATAACATAATCTTTGTTTTACTCAAATTCAATGACAATTTGTTTACGTTAAACCACCTTTTTAATTTATTCATTTCGGTTGTGATTGTTTCCATAAGCTGCTGTGCATTGTCCCCGGCGCAAAAGATGTTTGTATCATCAGAAATAATATGCGTTTCATTATACTTGATACATTACATAAATCATTAATGTACAATATAAACAGTTTAGGACCTAAGACAGACCCTTGCGGTACTCCACATGTTATGGGCAAATACTCAGATGTGTGATCTCCAATTTTTACAAATTGGTGCCTGTTACTTAAGTAGCTCCTCACCCAGTCCAAACCAACCCCTCTGATACCATACCTCTCTAATTTTTTGAATAGAATGTCGTGATTTATTGTATCAAATGCTTTCTTTAGATCTATGAAAATTCCCATAACATGTTTTTTATTGTCTATACCATTTGTGATTTTCTCGATAAGTTCCATTAATGCCAGGGTTGTTGATCTGTCTTTCCAGAATCCGTATTGACTGTCAGCTAAAAGTTTATATTTTTCAATGAAGTTGTCTAGTTTTGCTGCGAACAGTTTTTCGAGGATCTTGGAGATCCTCCTCATTTTATTATGAGATAAAACAAAAATACTGCTAACAGAAGTGATTTGGATATTTTACCTAATTCCTTATTGAATGAACATTGTATGAATAAAGAAAATATACAGCAAAACCTAATTATATTATTATTTGGGCGGCACGGTAGTGTAGTGGTTATCACTGTCACCTCACAGCAAGAAGGTTCTGGGTTCGAGCCCAGCAGCCGGTGGGGGTCTTTCTGTGTGGAGTTTGCATGTTCTCCCCGTGTCTGTGTGGGTTTCCTCCGGGTGCTCTGGTTTCCCCCACAGTCCAAAGACATGCAGTTACAGTGGTGCTTGAAAGTTTGTGAACCCTTTAGAATTTTCTATATTTCTGCATAAATATGACCTAAAACATCGTCAGATTTTCACACAAGTCCTAAAAGTAGATAAAGAGAACCCAGTTAAACAAATGAGACAAAAATATTATACTTGGTCATTTATTTATTGAGGAAAATGATCCAATATTACATATCTGTGAGTGGCAAAAGTATGTGAACCTCTAGGATTAGCAGTTAATTTGAAGGTGAAATTAGAGTCAGGTGTTTTCAATCAATGGGACGACAATCAGGTGTGAGTGGGCAGCCTGTTTTATTTAAAGAACAGGGATCTATCAAAGTCTGATCTTCACAACACATGTTTGTGGAAGTGTATCATGGCACAAACAAAGGAGATTTCTGAGGACCTCAGAAAAAGTGTTGTTGATGCTCCTCAGGCTGGAAAAGGTTACAAAACCATCTCTAAAGAGTTTGGACTCCACCAATCCACAGTCAGACAGATTGTGTACAAATGGAGGAAATTCAAGACCATTGTTACCCTCCCCAGGAGTGGTCAACCAACAAAGATCACTCCAAGAGCAAGGCGTGTAATAGTCGGCGAGGTCACAAAGGACCCCAGGGTAACTTCTAAGCAACTGAAGGCCTCTCTCACATTGGCTAATGTGAATGTTCATGAGTCCACCATCAGGAGAACACTGAACAACAATGGTGTGCATGGCAGGGTTGCAAGAAGAAAGCCACTGCTCTCCAAAAAGAACATTGCTGCTCATCTGCAGTTTGCTAAAGATCATGTGGACGAGCCAGAAGGCTATTGGAAAAATGGTTTGTGGACGGATGAGACCAAAATAGAACTTTTTGGTTTAAATGAGAAGCATTGTGTTTGGAGAAAGGAAAACACTGCATTCCAGCATAAGAACCTTATCCCATCTGTGAAACATGGTGGTGGTGGTATCATGGTTTGGGCCTGTTTTGCTGCATCTGGGCCAGGACGGCTTGCCATCACTGATGGAACAATGAATTCTGAATTATACCAGCGAATTCTAAAGGAAAATGTCAGGACACCTGTCCATGAACTGAATCTCAAGAGAAGGTGGGTCATGCAGCAAGACAACGACCCTAAGCACACAAGTCGTTCTACCAAAGAACGGTTAAAGAAGAATAAAGTTAATGTTTTGGAATGGCCAAGTCAAAGTCCTGACCTTAATCCAATGGAAATGTTGTGGAAGGACCTGAAGCGAGCAGTTCATGTCAGGAAACCCACCAACATCCCAGAGTTGAAGCTGTTCTGTACGGAGGAACGGGCTAAAATTCCTCCAAGCCGGTGTGCAGGACTGATCAACAGTTACCGGAAACGTTTAGTTGCAGTTATTGCTGCACAAGGGGGTCACACCAGATACTGAAAGCAAAGGGTCACATACTTTTGCCACTCACAGATATGTAAGATATGTATGGATCATTTTCCGATATGTAAGATATGTATGGATCATTTTCCTCAATAAATAAATGACCAAGTATAATATTTTTGTCTCATTTGTTTAACTGGGTTCTCTTTATCTACTTTTAGGACTTGTGTGAAAATCTGATGTTGTTTTAGGTCATATTTATGCAGAAATATAGAAAATTCTAAAGGGTTCATAAACTTTCAAGCACCACTGTAGGTTAATGTGGGACGACCTTGGGCTGAAGTGCCCTTGAGCGAGGTACTGAACCCCTGACTGCTCCCCGGGTGCTGTAGTGTGGCTGCCCACTGCTCTGCGTGTGTGTGTGTGTGTGTGTGTTCACTGCTTCAGATGGGTTAAATGCAGAGGACCAATCTCACTATGCTTGAAGTGTGCATGTGACAAATAAAGGTTTCTTCTTATATTCTTCATTCTGGTGCATAACAGATAACCCTATTTAGTGCCTGTGTTATATATGCAGTTGGCATGTTAAAATATTTATTTCAGGTTGTAGAACATTTTAATGATAGCTTTAACTTAAAAAATGTGTATGGCAATGAGCACAGAATCAAATATCTTTTCTAACGAAGAAACACCTAATGAAGAATTGGGGGCTACGGAGACTACATTTCTCAATTAAACCATGACTCAGTGCAATTACTTCAAGTCTGTAATGAGTAAAGGCATTTTTATACCTTTACTTCTCATGGTAATTATAAAAACATTATGGGAAATTGTTTAACCCTGATTAAACCCCGAGTTTAGAGAGGGCTACGGAGACTACATTGCTTTTTCCATTATCCCAGTGAACATTTTCAATGAACACTGAAAGGTGTTGGTGCCTTACAGTCAACAAATTTTTTCTGTGCATTATTCCGACATATATAGAGATTGAAACTACCAAAATGGATAGCATTAAAAGAATCAGAGATTGAATTTTTGGGTTCCTTTTTGAGAACACGGACCAAAAACGTCATTTGGCATAACGACGGACACATTACTAAAGAACTGCAAAATTTTAGCCAGGTGATAAATGACTCCTTTATATGCATATATTAAACTAAGCAGAGATACTACACTATCATTTCATATCAATCTTATAGCACAAAATGCACTAGAAATGTGGGATTTTGTATGATGTTATATAGTTGAATATACAGTGGAACAGTGTTTTTCTTTCTCTCTCCCTCTCCCCCCCCAAATCTGTCCCTCTGAGTTACTTGTCGGTCCTGAGATCGAGATGCCGACCTCTTCTGCTCCTCGGACCTGCCTGATCCATCCTGGCGCCCTGTTTCTGGTTGGAGTCTCAGCGCATCGCTCCTGTGGAGGGCGGCCCCATGTGGACAGTTGGGGGTCGCGCCTGGAGGACATTCTGGACTCTTGCAGTGGTGCTTTTGTGGCTGGGGACTGCGGTTGACTTGCTGACTTTGGGGCTGCGGTTGTTGTGAACGGTTTTGTGCTTGGGTTTCCGTTGGTGGGGGGTTTATAGCATCAACGAAACTGACTTCATGTTAAAACTGTTAATGTTATAGTCATGCTGTCTGTTGTTGGGTCATTCCATATCAATTCACACACCCTACCCAGGTGACCCTCTTCGATTTGCCTGATATTCGACACACAGTTACCTTTTGATGCCAATGGAAAGAATCCCAAGTTTTAGCATCCTACGTCTAACGGTTTTGGAGATGAGGCCCTCCAAAGTTTGGGTGCCACGCCCACTTTTCAAGCCTGTGAATTGCATACAGAATTTACAAGCATATTTGGACACCTCTAGTTTTAGATTGAAAGAAGATACAGGCCTAAAAATCGCCATGTCCCCTCAGCATGACCTTGTCTATCAGATGGTGTACTTAAGAATAGCATAGCTTGACTATTTCTGCATATATTAAGCCTTGAAAACTGTAAGTGTGAAAAGGGTGATGAAGAGTCTTGACATTTTGGGGTTCCAGATCTTGGAAACTATGAATGCTGTGGGAGGTATCATTGATTTTCCATCATATTTGGTAACTGTACTGTGTATTCAAAAAAGTGTGCGGACACTCAGACCTTAAATGACAGAATAGGAGGTACACAAAAATGGCTTTGGGAGAAAATGACCCTACGGTACCCCCTACTTCATGCTCCAATTTAACCATGTGGGCACTTGATGAGTGGAATGCCCTTTTAACCCCATGCACAGTAACACTGTATCAAACATTCAAGCTTTGAAGAACTTTGTATTTCAGAGTTCTTCATACTAATTTAGGCCTTCGAAATATGGGGAAATTTGTCCCTTTTTCATCACAGTATCTGGGTTTCTGCTGCCATCTGCTGGTCAAAAAAGTAACAACAGCATAAATTATGAAAACACCCAGGAGGAAGTCACAAGAAAACAAATTTTTTATTCACCCATAAACCATTTTCACACGCAGAAAGTATGTTAACTGTTTAACCACATACTCATGACAAAATTGAGGTTATTGAAAGATGGGTGTGAGTGTGGAGTGGAAGTGTCTGGTAGAGATGTAGTGCAGGGCTGAGGCCGTCTTGGGACTGTCACCATCTTCTCAATGTGCGACCATCGTTGAGCACCTCAGTCCTCTGATGTGTTTGGCTGAGCTGGATGGCAGGCTGGCTGCAGTCAGGGGAGAGAGGACAAAGTAAGTTATGCAGAATTGAATAGGCATAGGTATGGTTTGGGAGGTGTATATGGATGTAAGAAAGAATGGTGTGCTGTTACCTTTCTTGTTCCAGCGATCAGGTGTGGGTCCAGAGCCAGAAGAGTGGAGTGATGGGGCAGGGCCTCCAGTGCTGGTTTCAGCAGGAGGAGGCATCCAGGGCCGGGGGTGGAGTGGAGTATTGAGGAGTGAATATGTGCCGTATAAGTCTGTGAGTCTATGGTCTCAAAAACACCATATCAAACTGAAAATATCAGTGGATTACATTTTAACTCAAGTTTAAACTTTATGGGTGAAATTGGGAAGGAGCATCTGAATTCTTTCCACATCAGCTGGAACAAGTTTGTAATGCCGAGCACTACGACCCTGAATCTCTGGAGCATTTATGCGGCATATGATGTCTTGAAATGGGATCCAACATGGTGGATTCTGACGGTTTTCAGCAGGCCAAGACAAAGTCATGTTTGAGCGCTTCATGAAATGACAGTAGACATCATTGTGTTCATCTGAACATTCAATAACGTTGGCCACATACCAGTTTGCGTCGTACACACAAGCAACATACTGCCCAGGCTGATAGCAACTGAAATCCTCGGAGATCTCATGACCAGGGGTTGCACTTGTTTCCACAGTCTCATCAGAATTCCTCACAGACACAATGGAAAAAGTCACATCTTCAGAGATCCTTCGCATCTCCAGCTTTCCATTAGCAATTGGAATATAACTGTGGTGAGACCGAGTTCCGGTCACAGTTTTGGCTGATGTGTACCTCTTCTCAAGTTCAAGCTCTGTCTCATGAAGTCTTATATCCTCAGTGCTCACATATAAGAATTTCACATTCTCAATATTGCCGTTTGCCCATTCATACATTTGGTGAGGAGTTAGAATGTGGTTGTTATCTGTGGCCTGAAGACTGGCTCGTGCAACCAGGCGCTTTACAGTGCCACCAATACCATCACAGGGACTCTTACCATGTGATGTAGCAAAAAAGTGCCATTCAGCCTTTACTCCAAAGTCACTTTCATGGTATGATAAGTTCACAAGGTTCTTATAGTTCTTGTATTGTGAGGCTGCTCCATCACTGAAGTAGATGACCTTCTTAAGATCAGGAATGCTCTCTTGCAGTCTCAGCAAAACCTTTGAAATAAAGGTGTGCACTGCAGTTGTGTCATGCTTCAGGCAATCCGAGATCACTGCAAGACTGTCACACTTAAGTTGGTCACTATTCTTGTAATAAACTGCAAATGGATGCACTGTAGCTTGGCTATTGTCCCAGTGGTGACCCTGTACAGCATCCTGCACAATGAAGCTGTAATTCTCGGCAAAGTCAAGCAGTATGACAGCAATGTTAGGCGTCAGTCCCTCTTTGAGCATCCGCAGATAGGAAGCCTGAGATTTCATTACAAAATGATGATGACGAAGTTGATCAAAAGCCTGACAAACAGCCTGAAGGAATTCTTGCAGAGGTTGCTGCAAAGAAACAAGTGTAGTCCTGTCTGTGTAAACCCACTGCATGTATGTGATCATGTCATCCATGTCCATGTCATTATTTGTGAAGACAGTCATCAAATAATTTTGAAGTCCATCCTTTCCAGGACAAGAGTCACACAGATGAAGCATGCACTCCCTACTCTCCAAATTACACACCATTTCTTTCAAAAGGTGCTTGTAGTCATCCTGTGTTGGAACGGCATTTACCATTAGTTTTGCATTCTGATGCGACTGGCATACACACACAGAGTGCATCCCGGCACTGTTCACAGGCAGACACCACTTTGGACGAAGTTCACAAAACTTAGAGAAGCCAATTTTATCCTGGTATTGTGCTTTGTATTGTGTATATAGCTCCTTTACATTTACCAACAGTAGTCTCTTCTGCATTTGTTCACGTTTGTCATTGATCTTTACAGATACATGATCCTTTTTCCCTGGGCAGATCCTTGAATATTCATCCATCTGGTAGAACTTCATGACACGTTCTCTAACTTCAGCTGACAGTGGTTTTCCCTTGTTCACATGCGGCTCACCAAGTATTCCCTGTTGTTCTCTAACAGTCTTTGCTTTCCTCACCATATGAGTAGTGACAGAAAATTCTTTAGCTACCTTTCTGATACTCCATGTAGCTGGGAGAAGTGTGAGGATCTTGATCTTTTCTTTTTTTGATGCCACTTTACACTTCTCTTTCAGTAACTTTAGTAATTCCTCCCACTCCTCACATGTCTGGCAGTTATCTGAACTCGATGAAAGAAGTTCATCAGTTGGCACATCAGCCAATCTGGCTGCCTTGGTCTGTGTGGCATGATGCAAGTCTTTAATCTTCCGTTTCCAGTATCCCTTTTTATCGCGTGAAGATGTATATTTCAGAGGAGAACATCCCATTGCTTCGTTACTTACATCCATTGACTCTCGAACTTCAGTCTGTGGCTCGAATCTGTCTCCTGCATCCATCATTTCACCCATGGCGAGTTGTTCCTTTAACTTGGTGCAACAGTTGCTGCAGAGTTTCTGTCCTGGCTTCAACTTGAATTTCACTGCCTTAGCCTCATCTACAACCCGGAGGTTTTCTAAAAAAAGAGGGAAGAATTCATTAATCATTTGAAGGAATCACTACATTTTTAGGAAATTATTGAATTAATGCTAGTTATGCAATGTAGCATTGACATTTTTAGAGGAAATTAATTGAGAAATATGTACTTACTTTTGCATTTTTTTTGGTGCATCTTCAGTGGATCACAGTATGCTTTTTGTAAACATTGATACCTTGAAAGGAACACTTTTTCATGGTGGTAGCAAATTACATCATTATCTGAAAATGACACTCCTGATCGCCATTTCAGCATCCTCCTTTCAGAAGGAGAAAGAGTCATCAGACCTTTCTGCCTACAGTAGGTAGGTTTATGGCAGACATCATTCACTAGAGGCAAGCCAATTTTACAGTTTGGTAGCTCCATTCTCCATATACTTAGCTTAAAAAATAGAAGTTAATTTAAGCTGTAGAAATCTGCAGTTTCAAGAGCTAGTTGTAGCCTTTTGTATAGAGGCTGAAGTGAAGACAGAAATTAAGGCTGTACCTGAGTTCACCACCTGGCACATGATTGTAATCGCCCATAGCAGTTTTCTTAATTTAATTAATTAATTTCTTAATTTTCTTAATGATCCTGATTGATGTTGACCTATTTCTAAACCATGCAATCACAATTTAGAAAATATTTAAACTAGAAACACTCTGCTTTTCCAACATGAAATCTTTACTTAGTCTTATTTTCATAAATACACTAGAGGCGACTGTTAATTTAACTCCCTAATACTTGTTAAAATCACCTATATAATTAAAGTGGTTTATTGATAAAGTGGTTTATTGGTCAAAACTTTCCAGTCCCTTTTGTTTTCATGATTTATGCTGTTGTTACTTTTTTGACCAGCAGATGGCAGCAGAAACCCAGATACTGTGATGAAAAAGGGACAAATTTCCCCATATTTTGAAGGCCTAAATTAGTATGAAGAACTCTGAAAAACAAAGTTCTTCAAAGCTTGAATGTTTGATACAGTGTTACTGTGCATGGGGTTAAAAGGGCATTCCACTCATCAAGTGCCCACATGGTTAAATTGGAGCATGAAGTAGGGGGTACCGTAGGGTCATTTTCCTCCCAAAGCCATTTTTGTGTACCTCCTATTCTGTCATTTAAGGTCTGAGTGTCCGCACACTTTTTTGAATACACTGTACAGTTACCAATTGTGATGGAAAATCAATGATACCTCCCACAGCATTCATAGTTTCCAAGATCTGGAACCCCAAAATGTCAAGACTCTTCATCACCCTTTTCACACTTACAGTTTTCAAGGCTTAATATATGCAGAAATAGTCAAGCTATGCTATTCTTAAGTACACCATCTGATAGACAAGGTCATGCTGAGGGGACATGGCGATTTTTAGGCCTGTATCTTCTTTCAATCTAAAACTAGAGGTGTCCAAATATGCTTGTAAATTCTGTATGCAATTCACAGACTTGAAAAGTGGGCATGGCACCCACACTTTGGAGGGCCTCATCTCCAAAACCGTTAGACATAGGATGCTAAAACTTGGGATTCTTTGTATTGGCATCAAAAGGTACCTGTGTGTCAAATATCGGGCAAATCGAAGAGGGTCACCTGGGGAGCATCTAGGGAATCGTGTGAATTGACATGGAATGACCCTGTTGCCCAAATGAGGATGGGTTCCCTTTTGAGTGGTTTCTCTCGAGGTTTCTTCCTCATGTCATCTGAGGGAGTTTTTCCTTGCCACCGTCGCCACAGGCTTCACCATTGGGGATAAAATTAGCTCATGTTTTAAGTCGTTCAAATTCTATAAAGCTGCTTTGGGACAATGTTTACTGTTAAAAGTGCTATACAAATAGACTTCAAACTTGAAACATGCCAAAACAGTCCTAAAATGGACCAAAAAGGCATTAAAAAAAATGAAAGAATCAACATGGAAACACAATTTAAATTTGAGAACAATTTATTCCCTGTGGTGATCCGATGACACTAATGTAGACATACAAGTTTAATACAAGACACTTGACATATATTTAAATACACCTGCATAACATCTTATTTCTCCAAATGTGTTCCCTGAGTGAAAAACTGCAGCCTGGTTCCCCAGTAGAACAGCGGCCAACGCTTATGACATCATCAGTCGGTTCCTTCAACACGAAACGCTACCAACATTTACCAGCAGATGGCAGCAGAGGACTGAGAATAACCTGCATTCCACAGCACTGAGAACAGGAGCAGTGCTGAACAGAACAACAGGAATTATTGGGAGAATTTAGCACAATAGTGCAGTCGAGAGTCTGGTTCACTCTCCAGTCCAGAAGGTGGCGGTAATGCTGCACCTGAAAGCTGTTTACCAACCGCCAGAAAACAATATAAAAGAAGAAGAATTAGCGCACGAGGTGGTGAGTAAAACCCAAAGATGCTTTAATGGCAAGTGTGCACCCTGGTGACCTAAAGTGACCAGTACAGTTGAAAGGTGAACAGTGATTATAGTGAAAGGTGATGAACAGTGATTATAGTTGTCAAGTGTATGTGAGCATCAGGGTTTCCCACACTTGAAAGGGAAGGACTCGGACACAGGATTCCACTCGTCTTATATTTTATTGGTTTTCAGTGGAGCTGACGTTATAGTAGAATTGTGGTAGTAGTGAGTTTTTCCAGAAGAAAAGGTAGAAGTAGAACCAGAAGTAGAAGTAAGTAGAAGCAGAAGGTGAAAAACCTTTACAAACATAAAAATAAATGCATGATTAAATGCCTGTTTTTCTACAAAGCCCGAGTTAATTAGGCAACAATATATAAATATTTATGTATAAGGTAAAGTATATTTTAACCATTTTTAATAATTCAGGTAATATGTTGCTGAAAAAATATAAATGAACAGAAAACCAGTTTTAAACTAAGAACCATTTTAACCATTAGCCCTTTAACAGGCAGTTTGTGCGCTTTAACTGAAGATCTTTTACTGCACGCCACTGAGAAAGGAAACTGATGAAATTAAACTAATGTAATGAAACGAAGGACATGTTAGCAACTACCGGCAAGCCATAAGAAACAAACATTCCTCATGCCCACGGATTACTGCGAGCGCAGCGTTTGCATATAAAAAAGTTCAGTGGGTTTACCGGTAGCCTTTTTCAGCCTTTTTTCCCCGATGTGCTGTAAAGTTTGTGTTAGTAGCGAATTCTCTTTGCAACTTCTGTGCTATTCTGCCTATCGTTCTAGAACGCCCGCTGCCCTGCTAATCAGCGTTGTGATTGGCTGCCCTGCTAATCAGCGTTGTGATTGGCTGCCTGTTCAGCGCGGCGTGCTGGTAGCGCAGCGCTGCGATTCAGCGTAGCAGGGAGTGGCGGAGGCAGCTGTCAATCATGTGAGCCTGCGTTCAGACACTCCTTGTGGCAGGTCGCCGCGACAATAGTGAAAGGTGAACAGTGCGGGGTTTCCCATCCATAGAGCATTGTGTTGCGCAGCGCCACACAGCGAGACTCGCGATTTTGGGAAAAAAAAAAAATTCCCAAACGAAACATTAACGTCTGCCTCGCGCATATGACGGAGTGCGCGAGACAAAGAGCATTCTCGAAGTCGGCGTGACGTCACGATCACGTGACACACCTTGACAACAGGCCCGCCATATTTGACTAGGGGAAAGAGCGAGCGTACGGCGTGATGGATATATATGAATATAAGAAAAATAAAAATACAGTCATTAATTAAAAGAAGAAAGAAAATTATAAGTTGCCATCAAAATAATAATATTATAATATTAATAATAATTAATAATATTTTTCTTTCTCTACCCCATCCTTCCAATGTTTTGTATAATGTTTGGTTTTCCAATAAAAAAGAAAAATTTATATATGAATATAAGCAGCGTATTAAGAGGAAATGCGTGTATGCGCGTTGTGAATGAAATGGCTGGCAAAACGAAAACAAAACTTGCAAAATAAAAGTCACAAACCGACGCACACTCGGGGAAAAAAAAAAACCCCTTAGTCATTAAAATTTAAGTAAAGGTGGACCTGAAAGTATGCAAAGCTTTACTTTACTTTATACCAGGGATACCCTGGTGAAAAATAAAATTGCTAAATATATTAAATTTTAGTGTACATGCAGTCAGACTAATCATCAGTATATATAAAATGAATATATTAATAATGTATAGATATAATAATTTAAATATTTAATAAAAGACAACTGCAGAAAACATTATTGCATTAAAACATATTTTTAACACAAATCATTTTGGTATAAAATATACACTTGTCCATATGATATAGTAATTTATCCTACTTGCCACTTATCTATTTGGGAATAAGCCTATAAAATAACTCAAATTTAAAAATTCAAGCCTTTACATGCACCAGTTCAGTACACAAGCACTAACACAGGTCAAATACATCCATTTAGTGTATTGCAGTATTACATCCTGATCCATACAATGAAGATAAACAAATATATCTTAACATTTTATTGGATTTTATTCTCAATGATTACTCACCACTTATAAAGTGTTGCCCACAAACATAAGTATAGTTAGAGTTAGGCTCCCAGAGCTTCTCATGGTTCACAGATCCATCAGACTTGATTTCACTTCTATTTATGGCTCTCAGCCACTGCAAACGTCTTTTCCCACCTAATGGCAACACATGAAACTTTAATGCTGGGTTCTTGTTTGCATTGGCTGTGCAGCCAACAACACAACAGCTTTTAGGCATTTTATTGCTAACACAGTGTAACACAATAAAGCCGGGCTTTCCCCTAGTTAAATATGGCGGCTCCAAGGTCATGTGACCTGACGTCAAAAGTACCCGGATGTCCGACTTCGAGAATCCTGATTGGGTTACTCAGCAAAATAAGCCAATCAGCCTTCAGTGTGGGCGGGCTTCTCTTTTCTCGAGGACCGACGTTTTCAGTTGAGTCAGTGCGGCCTACAGGATCGTCATGGCAGAGAGAGAGCGCGCACCCCAAAAAACCAAAATACAAAACCCACTTCACCTCAGATTACACAAAAGAATCTCCCTGTCTGACAATCTCCCTGTCTGACAATCTCCCTGTCTGATAATCTCCCTGTCTAATAAGGGTCAACAATAATGACAGTTTCGCGCGATGTACTGTTTGCAGCAGTGGTTTCAGCATTGCCCATGGTGGCTTAAATGATTGTAAAGGACATGTTGAGGTGAGGAGTGTCATTTCATGTGCATTATATTTAGGTCTACAACAGCCTGTTATGAAAAGACCAAACTTATTGAAGATTTCCGTAAAGTAACAATGTATGAATATACATCATATATATCACATATTTATCAAATACACGTCATATATAAGTGTGTATCTTTTATAAATGGGGTTAGCTTATCTAATGTAGCATGTTGGGGAGAATCATAGTATCGTATCTATATTTCTGATAAAATTTTAGGTATGATACCGTGTATAACTCTCCTACTTATTGCTCATTTCATGGGGGGCGGGGGGGGGGGGGGGGGGGGGGGATTGCTGGCATGTGCCGCGCGGGAGCGTCTGCCCAAATTTTTTAGGCCGAGATGAACTTATAGTTTTTTATTTAAAAAAAAAATTTCCAATATGTAATGCCCATTGTACATGCCTGTTCTTTAATTCAAAATCATCATCTTGATCTTCAGATTGACCGTATGGTATCTGTATTACATTACACAACATCCTGTCCAGATAAAACCGTTAGTACACACAGCAGTTGAAAGGGAAGTGATGAGTGATGTTGAATGTTGCCTGCTTAATATGCAAGACCTCCTGCTACCATGATAACATCAGAAGAAAGCTTAAGAGAATTATATGACAGAACTTTTTTCTGGTTTGCACTTCATTTTAAAGGATTGGAGTATTCAAAGACATTAAAAGGTGCATTGATTTTTTTGAAATCATCAAATGTGAATTGATTAAAAACAAGTCTCTTGTACCATATTAATCATTTTCACCTGGTAGTCCACCAAGAAGGGGAATTTATTTCCAAATACATTGCAGCTTTTTTAAAAGGTAGCCTACGTTGTGCTCGTGATGAGCTTTATCATAGCCTTCTTGGCTTACAGGAAACGGACATCCGTGAGTCAGGCTATAAACCAATTTTGATGCATACAGTAGCAGCTTGACGCGAGGAACCGGCCTTATTGCATTATCCCGTTTATCCCGCTTCAGCATTCATGCAAGTTATTAATAATGGCTTGACATTCACAATAAATAAGGATTTCCCACTAGCCTAAATAAAATGTTATACTCATGAGGATGCCTAGTTGATGCTATCTGAAGCATAAAATCTGAATATTTTAAGAAACATCTTTATTAGCTTTATTGGCGAAGTAGATAAACCATCACTGCACTGGATTTCTCAGCTATGAATAGGGTTACATATTCATAGAACACTATTTTAAGACTGTTCACAATAGTTTACCTACATTTAGTGGTATACACATGTAAAAAAATTGTTTTCAGCATTTGATAAAACTGAAAATAGTTTTCTATGAATTTTGGAATAATTCGTTTACTGTATGTAGTAATGGAAAAGGTGATCTAGTATGTGGCAATGGTTTACCTACATTTAGTGGTATTCACACATGTAAAAAGAAAATTTCCAGCATTTGATAAACTAGTTAAACATTGCTGAACAGTCTTAAAATAGTGTTCTATGAATATTTGAAATATTTCTTCTGCAAATAGTAAAGAAGAAAGTTGATTTGCTACCATCACTATGTAGGCTGTTGTGTGGTACAATAGCTAGCCATTATCTAGTGTAATATTTACCTGTATTTGAATTTAAAATTGTGGTCCAACCATTAAAATTATTTTGTATATATAGACCATATTATGTCTTGAATACTCACTGTTATTTTTCATTTATAACCTTGCAAAATGGGCTCAGAAAGCACCTCAGAGCACTGTATTTTCAAAAATTTTCTGGGGGTGATCCCCCAGACCCCCCCCTTGTGGGAGGGGGATACCCCCTCCCCGCGCTCCGCGCACCTTGGGCTATAAGCCCAAGGCGCTGCTTTGCGCCTTGCCGGCGTTGCTGGCTTGTTCGGCTGCTGCGCACCCTCAGCATCCGGCTTCAGTAAGTTTTTTCAGTCAAAATGACTTCTGTCTGCTAACACCCATGATTAATGTGCTCATCTCTGTAAATGACTGTTTTATAGAGTTAGCTGATGATAAATTGTTGTTGTGTCATGGTTATAACAGTCACAGTCCATGTCAGATGTAATAAATCAGTGTGGGCACATTACTTTCATTTCCTTAAAAGTGAAAGTGATGTGTTCCTGCTCTGCTGAAACCCCACCCTGTGTGGTCTCCTGATTTCTCTCTTCTTCTTCTACTTCTGTGAGGATTGAGACTGAAGCTGGAACGATCTGCTCAGATGTCTGTCTGATATGTACGTATTTATCTACCCTGTCATTACAGCCTGCTCTTCTTAATTATTGACTACTGCTGTGGAGAAAAACCTCATGACGCTGTAATAACCTCTGTATACAGAAACCTTTATCATATTTCATAGTAATTATGGAGTCATATGTTGCTTTAAAAGGCTGAACTCTTCCGTCTGTCTCTCTACCTGGTAGTGAGTTAAACCGAGATCACGCAGGAGGGTCGTAACCTTCTACATTCTGAAATTCAGTTGAATTAAAGGAGCATTACTCAGGTTTAGGTCTGTAATGGTTAAGTAGGTGGAGTTCAACAACATCGGAATGTTTTTTCTCCTTAAAGCAGATACACAAAACCTTTATTTTTAAATACATTTCTGAGTGGATAGTATCTCTACCCTTGACTCTTGTATGCTGCATAAATGGGAATAAAATATATATTTTTGAGAGTAAAAATCGACCGCAAAGTTGTGATTGGAGCCGCCCCGCTGAGCCAGCCAGCCCTGAGCGCGTGACGTCACAGCGGTAACCGGTTTTAAGGCCGAGGCCTTTTACAGCTATAGACCAGAGTCATATAAATAAAGATTTATGGTGAAAGTAACAAACACCGTTACTGACTCGCTCAACGAAGACTGATTTGACTTCACTGATTGTGGGTTGACTCTCATTAAAACAGGATGGGTGTTATAACTTATGCAACATACATGTACATGCATGCATTTTCACTGATAAAAGGTAAAAGGCTCATTAAATAATCAGATGAACTGGGACAATCACATTTTGAAGCAAATTAAATAATCTTATACCGCTAACTTAAACACACAATACAAGTTACATGGATTAATCTAAATGCAGGGAAACAGCGTGTTTTTTTTTTTTTAATCCAAATGAGAGTCGGAGCTTACCCGTCTGTGTTCTCGCTTCTTGAAGGCCGATCTTGTGGCCGATTGTTTTGAAACAATCTGACTTTCAGTTGTTCGTTCAGTTCTCCGTTCATTCAGTTTGTCCACGTAAGGGTGTGGTGGCAGCAATATCCAGTGAAGAAATCAGACGGCTGCTCCACTCATTCTCCATTTTCTCCATTACTGAGTACTCCGCCATTACTGCTCAGCTCAGGCAATTACTAAAACCCGGGACGGAACGGGATGTCACCGGTTTTAGCAACAACTGCAGGGAGGTCCCTGCCCGAGCGATATGTCACATCCCGTTCCATCCTGGGTTTTAGCAACAACCTTCGGCTCACTCCGGGAGGACTGGTGCAACTGAACTCAATTTTCCTTTTCTTGTTTTCTTTTTCTTTAATTGTTGGTACTGCACTCTCTTTCAATCCGGGCTTATAGCCAACGCTCCTCAACAGATCAGAAGTCTTGTACGAGTCTTCAGTAAAATGTGCAGAGCAGAGGAGAGACCACTTCGTAGGTGCCCAATGTGCCCGTGAACTTCTCGCAAAACGCGTCCAAATCTTTGCAGTTTGAACATTCTTGGGCCATGAATGCAACGTAAATCCACCTTCTGTCGTGTTGCTGGTGGGTGCAGCAACACATCTACGTGGCATGGTGATAAATTAGCTCAAAATGGAGGATCGGAGTTGCAGTCAGCTCTGTGTTTTAGTATAGCGGAAATGGCGATGAGACCGATAGACTTCCTGCTGTGACGTTACGGATGTCAAGGTCATTCACTCAGACCGCTACCTATATAAATCACTTTAATTGTAAAAATTACTATATTAGATTTATTGTTAACGCTTAAAACTATTCCTGTGCCGTTCTTGCGGTCTCAAGGCATTTATAAGTGAAAGTGAGGCCATGGTTCTGCGTATATGCTTTAAGCTGATCCGTAGCTTTGTTCTGTTCTGTTTCAGATCTCCATGATGAGTGTGATTAAGTCCCAACTGTCCAAGCAGCAGGAGATGAAGCTGTGTTCTCTACTCGGTCACGTGAAACTCAGTCTGCTGTTCAAGGCCAGTGTGCACGGTTTCAACGCTACAGCCTTCCACCAGAAGTGTGATCATCAGGGCCCCACTGTTACTGTAGCATATAATAAGTCAGGCTACATTTTTGGAGGGTACACCAGTAAAGATTACGCTCAGACGTATCAGTACATCGCAGATGACAATGCCTTCCTGTTTAGCTTCAAAGCGAGTGAGGTTGATGAAGCTCCTCTGCGTGTGGTGAGCACAGACGCAAACCAGTTGTTGCATGATGGAAACACTGGGCCTCATTATGTCTCCATGGTTTTTCTGTACAATGACACTGCTACTGTCCAAAGCAATCCAGGCACCTATAATTTTAACCCAGTGGAGATGCATGGCAATGACCTCCAGCTGAGCGAGTGTGAGGTGTACCGAGTGGAAGGTGAGGTTTTTTCAGTTAAAGTATGAGATTAAAGCCCAGGTTATTCTCATGAAGACAGTGTTAGTGTTTGTGTCCCTGCAGGGTTGGATAAACTCATGGAGAAACCATGGAGAAACATCAACTGGAGTTTGGAGTAAGAAAAATTCAAACACAGTATAAATCTTCTTCAGAATTAAAGTTATTGTAGGTGCTTTTTCCACCAGCTTAATCTGAAACTCTTCTGTGGTTTCCACCATGAAGGAACTGGTTCTGCTGGACTAGAACCAAGGAAGTGATGTCATAAACTGTTTAGAAATGTGACTGGGTTGTTGTCATCTCATCTCATCTCATTATCTCTAGCCGCTTTATCCTGTTCTACAGGGTCGCAGGCAAGCTGGAGCCTATCCCAGCTGACTACGGGTGAAAGGCGGGGTTCACCCTGGACAAGTCGCCAGGTCATCACAGGGCTGACACATAGACACAGACAACCATTCACACTCACATTCACACCTACGGTCAATTTAGAGTCACCAGTTAACCTAACCTGCATGTCTTTGGACTGTGGGGGAAACCGGAGCACCCGGAGGAAACCCACGCGGACACGGGGAGAACATGCAAACTCCACACAGAAAGTCCCGCGCCGGCCACGGGGCTCGAACCCGGACCTTCTTGCTGTGAGGCGACAGCGCTAACCACTACACCACCGTGCCGCCGGTTGTTGTCATAACCTCCCCAAAATAACCCTCACAGCTAAAGAAGTAAAAGTAAAGGTCCACCCTGAATGACTCACATATTGAATTGTGCTCTTCAGAAGTTTCCACACATCCAGCATGACCTTCTTTCACTGCTCTATTTTCACTTTGGCTAATGCTTTCGTACATTACCCATAATACCGCTGGGCTACGTGTTAGTGCTGGTGGTGCAGTGGGATTTAGAACTCTCTTTAACTCGACTTAAACAGTGGCCCTTTAGTCCTCATCTGTGCGTTCTGTTCTGTTCACCCAAGCTTCAGCTTTCACACTAATACCACCGTCAACACCATCACACTCATCATCACCATCATACATCACCATCTACTCAAGTCGCGTCTCCGCTGTAACTCGGTGTCGCGTATCTGTGTTACATTCTGGAACTTTGCTCAACGTCTCCACTACTTCTTAACACATCACAGATATTTCAGTGTAAACATGATGAATGTGTTTCATGGTGGAGTTTAACGCTAATAACCCTGTGTAGGAAGAGGACGTCTCTGATGGAGGCGATCGCGGGCTGGACTCCGAGTACGGCTTCGGTGCAGAAAGCTCGTGTGTTGCTTGTCGGTGCTGTGGGAGCAGGTAAATCCAGCTTCTTTAACTCCATTAACTCCGTGTTTAAAGGCCATGTGAGCTTTCGGGCCAACACGGGCATCGCCGGCACCAGCCTCACCAAACAGGTAACTCACTAGTTTTACAGAAAAATGATTTTTTTAATAGAATAATTTTTGATTAAAAAGTTCTGTATTAGGACTCGAGCGTTAATATAAAGCTGTCATCTGCAGATATGTTCAGTATGATGTTTGATGGTGTGTGTGTGTGTAGTTCCGTGTGTACCCTGTTCAGGTGGGCAGTAAGACGTTGCCCATCACACTGTGTGACACTATGGGACTGGAAGAGGGACTTAACACTGGACTGGATATCGACGACTTCACCCACATTTTAAAGGGTCACATTCAGGACAAATACCAGGTGGAGATAAAAACCTAAACTCTTCTCCTCAGTGTTAATGCATGGACATTGGACCACTTTGATATCTGAAGACCTATGAAACTAAACATACATGAGTTTGTAGTTAGTATGAATTAAAATTTTGGTCCCATGGGTGTGTAAACTTTTGTGCGTGATGCTATATTTATGTGCAATCCACTGGTTTCATGTTCTAGACCCTCAGAAGCTCTTTAGCTACACCACTGATCCTGTGCTGAACCTCGTGTACAGATGCAGTCAGTTTACACACACAGACACGACTGTGATGGTCAGTTTGGGCTTTCAGTGGTTCTCTGAACTGATCGTTTTCTGGGGCAGAATGATTACAACCCACATCTTTAATAATAAAAAAAAAAATTTATTTGGGTTTTCTGAAATCAACACTTGGTCAAAATTATACATACAGCCATCTAAAATTAGGTTAAATCTCCCTGAGCGAGTTTCTCTTCAGCAGACGCTTCTGTTCGCCACCGACAAGCGTTCTGGTTGGATATTTGTCTTCTCTTCTCAGCAGAATTGATGGAGCTCAGATAAATGTGCGCATGTCCTTGAACAGACCCGACTTTTAATCACAGTCCACATATTTTCGACAGGGTTGAGATCAGGACTCGTTTAAGCTGAATGTTAGCCTTCTTTATCCTCCACAACCAGCTCTGATGCGTGTTTGGGATCATGAGATGGTCCTTCATGATTCCACCCTCTTTGTTTAATGCATCAGTTCCTCTGGCAGCAGAACAGCCCCAGAGCTTTACAGCTGGTACAGTGTTCCTCTGTCTCTCTGGTCATTGTGGCCAAACAACTCAATCTTTGTCTCATCTGACCATAAAACCTTCTTCCAGAAAGCATTTTCTTGTCCATGTGTTCAACTGTAAACTTTACTTGAGCTTGAAGGTATAGATTCTGGAGCAGGAGCTTCTTTCTTGGGCAGCAGCCCCTCAGTCCATGGTGATGTAAAACTCCCCTGACTGTAGAGTGTTCCAGAAGCTTCCAGTTCATGGCAGGTCTGTGCCTTGGTGGTTCCTGGGTTGTCCCTGACCATCTGAACCAGTTTCCTCTCAGTTGATGGGGACAGTTTGGATCTTCTTCCAGCAAAGTGGCTCCACCTCCCAATAACTTGTACTTTACATAATTTCTTTGAACTGATGATGTTGGAATCTGCAGATGTTTAGAAACGGCTCCAAGAGACATTCCTGAGTGTAAATCTATGATCCTGTTTCTCAGATCTGCACTGAGCTCCTGGGACTTTCCCACTGTACTGTGTGTTGGTCAATCCAGTGAACGTCAATCAAACCCTTTTTATGTTGGGCACAGAGACGCTTACAGCTGCAGTCAATCATCATCACTAACAGGAAGTTAAGAGGCCTTGGACTTGGAGAGTTAAAAGACGTTTTGGAAATTTCAGCTCCACTGAATTAATCGTGTAATTGAGGATGTATAATTTTGACGCTGTGCTGATTTCAGAAAACCCAAAATAAATTCAAACTTATGCATCAAATTCTTGTTTTTTTTCTATTAAAGATTAATGTTGTACAATCAAATTACCATCGTGTGTGTGTGTGTGTGTGTGTGTGTGTGTGTGTGTGTAAACACCTTACTGCAAGTGTAAAAGCTGCATTTTGGTACATTCGTGTCATTATGTTGATAGCTGATAAAATCATGAGTTTTATACTTTTTTTGCCCTCTGTGTCTCTTTCTCTCCAGTTTAACCCAGTGATGCCTCTCCAATCGGATTCTCTTTATTTTTATGAAAAGCCGACTTTGAAGGACAAGATCCACACCGTGGTGTATGTGCTGGATGCCTGCAAGATCAAACTTCTGTCGGAAAAGATGATCGAGAAACTGGCTGCTCTCCGCACAAAAGCCATGCGAATGGGTAACACACACACACACACACACACACACACACACACACACACACACACACACATAAATAAATGGATAAAAAGTATGATGCTCGTTAAAAAACAGAAATGTAAATTGATATGGGTATAAGAAGAATAAAACACTTGGGGACGTACTGTTCAAGGAAAATAATCAGCGTTGGGGTGGTAACTCCCGTTCATCACCCCCAACCCAAAATCACTCAGTGTTTCACAGCAACACACTGCGTTTATTATTTACTGAAATAGAGTAGAGTGGGGTAATACACCCCCATGGGGTAATACGTCCCCGGCCTGTTTTACCCAAAATAACCACCAATTGGCGCAAAGTTACATTTCTATTGTTGCTATGGACTGGCTTGACAACAGGGATATACAAATATCCACTGTGGGTTGCATATCAGCAACGCAGCGGAGAGAAATCAAATTTCATGGTAAGTGATATCACAGCTGTGTATGTGGTATGAGTAGACAAGTCTGTACGTTAAAAAAAATACATTAGGTATAAAAAGTTGAATCACATTTTGAAAGTAAGACCCTTTTTTGTAAAAGTGTAGTCTGTGGGGTAAAACGCCCCCTTAATGGCAGGGTAAATGGCCCCCAGGGGGCATCGTTTCCTTTTATCATAATTACTGTACTTCATACATTTCTGAATAGCAGATACATAGTTTTTAATAACATCTCGCTTACCTGGTTGAGTAAAGCAAGTAATTTGAACTTAATATCAAAAATAATTGAAATTTAAAAAAAAAAATTGAAATTAAAATACGAAATATAATAAAATAATGCATCTATTCATTAATTCAGGGATATTTTCTTGTGTGTGTGTGCTACAGGAATACCACAGATGGTTCTGCTGACGAAGGTGGACGAAGCGTGTCCTTATGTTGGAGAGGATCTGAAACACATCTATCAGAGCCATTACATCTACAGGATGGTGAGAGTTCTCTGCTCAAAGTCAGATTTGGAAAATGGAAGCTTTAATTTGGCTTTTTTTTTTTTATAAAATCACTGCTTGGAGCATTTTTGTGAGGATGGTTGGCACCTGAGATGTACATACTGTATTTATAACCAGTCCTAGGTAGGATCAGCTTATTAACTAGCTTAGCTTATTGTTTAGAAGGAAAAAAAAACCTACTGTAAATGAGGATTGATTTCTCTTTTATTTTTAAACTAAACACAGTGAAAAGAGCATGACAGGGTGATATGGCAAAAACATTAGCTATCTTTTGTGTGGAAATTATTTCTGAGGTTATTTAGCTCGTGTTTGTTTATCAAATGAACAGTCTGGACATAACGAGCTCATCTAATTTTTTCAGAGAATAATGACTCACTAATGGTCCTTCAAGTAATGTAGGAACTGACCTTTCCAGCCTGTAATGTGTGTGTGTGTGTGTGTGTGTGTGTGTGTGTGTGTGTGTGTGTAGATGAACGAGGTGAGTGTACAGCTGGGCGTTTCTCTCAACACTGTGGTTCCAGTGAAGAACTACAGTAAAGCGCTCGAGCTGGACCTTCACACTGACATCCTGCTCCTCAGTGCCATGCTGCAGATCATCAGAACCACCGAGGCGTTCTTCGACGACCTTTCCTGAGAGGAAGCGCAGAGGAGACGTCTCAGATGTTGGACTCCATCGTTATCCTGTTAAACCTGCTTCGGGCTGAAACCTGCACGTCACTGCTGTTTAAATCACATTTATTCACTATTTGCACTTCTGCTGAGTAAAGCTGACATAAACGCATTGGGCTGATTGAAATAAATATCAGTTTCATATGTAAATCCTGGAAATAAATATCATGTTTTTGAAATGAATCACTGCTCAGTTCACTGTATTTTTCAAACACTTTTTATTTATTTATCGGAGAGTTTGGCAATTCTAATAAACACAATATCACACTATAAAACATGCATACATGTGGGTAAAAGGGAAAATACTCTGCTAGCTACATAACATATGTGACGTTTGCTGGAGAAGTAAGGTTGATGCTCGCTAAGTGAGATATTTAACAGTTATTCCATGAAATTGAGTCGTACGTGAGCTGACGAGGCACGTAGCACCGAGATTGAATGGAATAACTGTTTTATTCTCTCCACATTCACTGGATTTTGAGAAACGGAGCATTTTTATTTTTATGCAAATTCGATAAAAACTTTATACAAAAAATCCAACAAAACCCGTCCAGACAAACTGGCGAAATGACAGGAGCAATTTGTGAAAAATGCAATAATAATAATACATTTTATTTGGCAGCGCCTTTCACGGCACTCAAGGACACTTTACAGATAAACAGACAATAAAAAAGAAAACAATTAAATTACAGCAAATATGCAGATTTAAACAGATGAGTTTTGAGTCTTGATTTAAACTGGGGGCGGCACGGTGGTGTAGTGGTTAGCGCTGTCGCCTCACAGCAAGAAGGTCCGGGTTCGAGCCCCGTGGCCGGCGAGGGGCTTTCTGTGCGGAGTTTGCATGTTCTCCCCGTGTCCGCGTGGGTTTCCTCCGGGTGCTCCGGTTTCCCCCACAGTCCAAAGACATGCAGGTTAGGTTAACTGGTGACTCTAAATTGAGCGTAGGTGTGAATGTGAGTGTGAATGGTTGTCTGTGTCTATGTGTCAGCCCTGTGATGACCTGGCGACTTGTCCAGGGTGTACCCCGCCTTTCGCCCATAGTCAGCTGGGATAGGCTCCAGCTTGCCTGCGACCCTGTAGAAGGATAAAGCGGCTACAGATAATGAGATGAGATGAGATGAGATTTAAACTGGGATAAAGAAACTGTTACGGATGTCTGGTGGAAGAGAGTTCCGGAGTTGGGGAGCAGAGCGGCTGAAAGCTCTGCTCCCCATGGTGCTGAGGCGGGCGGATGGCATAGAGAGGTGAAGGGAAGATTATTATATTTATTATTAATAATAAATATAGCTGCAAGCAGCAATGTGGGGTTCTAGCAGAAATGGCAGCATCTGCAATGGTCTTCAGATGCAACACTGACTGCATGTTACATGACAAACAACCAAAGATTCACAGAGATGTGAACTTATCTCCTGCCTGGGGGCTTTTGGGTAAATGCTTTAAAAAATTGACAGTGACAATTAGTACCTTTTGTGAGGATTGGCCTGAAGATCAGCTGTTACCAGTTTCATAAGAAAATGTGTGACCTATAAAATATGGTCTTATAACATAATGTTAAAAAAATGAAATGCAGGCCAGCTATCAGAGAATGTAGGTGTTTTCATCTGTAAGTGTACAAGGAAAAGAATAATAGAATCAGAGAATATAGCAAATGTAATCATTTATTTAAATTAATGACATTTTAACACGTTAGCTTTTTAACATTGAAAGAGTGCAAATGTACCAAGGAAAATGACCTGTGAAAAAAAGCCGTTTTTACAAATTATAGCGCCCTCCAGAGGTCAAAAGTCACCAGATTTGTTAAGCTCCACTAGGATGTGGACCCAAGTCAAAATACCAAGTTTGAAGTTGGTACATCAAAGCGTTCCTGAGATGTGACCTCACATCCTGTTTGGCGGCTTCGCCGCCAAGTTCGATTGGCTATGAGGGGTGAACGCTTTGGAATGTCAAAGCGGCTGTAAGTAGAGATTGTGTGGAATGGCCTGAAGGCCATCTGTGCCAATTTTCATTAAGATTGGGCAAAATTTGTGACCTGTGAAAATTTGCTTTCACTTTTGATAAAATTCAATATGGCGGAAAATAGCGCCCCCTAGAGGTCAAAGGTCACCAAATAATGGTTTCATAGTCTTACCTGAATAATCCGTCCATGTACCAAATTTGGTTTCAACACGTGAAAGTGTTACTGAACTATAACACATTTTCACGAATTATAGCGCCCCCCAGAGGTCAAAGGTCACCATATTTAATGAGTGCCCTCAGGATGGGGTCAAGAGTCCATGTACCAAGTTTGAACTTGGAACGTCAAACCGTTCCTGAGATATGACCTCACTTCCTGTTTGGCGGCTTCGCTGCCGTATTCGTTTGGCTGTGGTAGGCAAACGCTTTGGAATTTCTAAACGACTATCAGTAAGTTTTGTGGGGAATGGCCTGAAGATGATGTGTTCCAATTTTCATGACAATCAGGATAAATTTGTGACTGCTGAAAATTTTGTTTCACTTTCAACAAAATCCAAAATGGCGGAAAATCCAATATGGAGGGAAATGACGTCATAGGGTTCGTTGAACTCGGCTTGACCCAAGGATTCCAACGCTACCTGACTTTTGAAAATCGGGCATACGGTTCAAAAGTTACACTCATGGACGCAACTCCAAATTTGATCCATTGGTGGCGCTAGACCGCTTGACTTGCATACATGAAACTTGGTCAAATTAATCAGGGTGCCATCTCCAATGTGTGTGCTAAATTTCACAACTTTTTACCATACGGTTCTATAGGTTGCCATCGACTTCCATTACGGAAGAAAGTCGAACAATAATAAGAATACATAGAATTTTTTTTGTGTGTTTTGGGATTTTGTTTTCAAGCAGAGTTTTGTTTTTTCTCCGCCATTTTGTTTTTCTCTACTCACGGTATATGAGCTGATATCCTATTACTAGAGTAGCCAATCAGAGTGCGCGATTGCTCATATCCAGTGAATGTGGATAGAATAATTAGCGAGATAACATCAGAGCAGTGTTGTATTTTGGAAGCCCGTCACACTAGAAATGTACATTTTGTGTCTCTGTGTGCTGAGAAAAATCCTCTCTTGTGGCGCTGTAACTGAACAATTTACCTTTGACGAGAATACTGCAGAAACATCGCGGAAACAGCAAGCTATCAAACTCACGATAATCTCAATAACACAACAAACAGCAAAAAAAAAACGAAATGACTTTTCTTGACAAACTGATGTTTATTTCTTGAACTGCACGTCAACCAGCAAATTATCACCATGTGACTGTGGAAAACCTTGAAGTCTCAGATTGCAGCTTTGGAACATGGCAGGGCGAAATTAAACGCACACCTCTTTATAACACACTGTGGGTTTGGAGAAAATTTGAGAAAGTTTAATTTTTCACCTTTTTTGTGTGCAGGCAAGCTCGAGATAATAAGAGTCAAGTCAAGTTTATTTGTATAGCGCTTTTAACAATAAACATTGTCGCAAAGCAGCTTTGACTTCCTACTCGCATCTGGATTGCAGTGTGCCTTACCAAATGGCAGTAGGTACCATTTTTATAATGGTTTTTGGTATGACCCAACCGCAAGTAGAACTTGCGAAACGTTTAGTTGCAATTATTGCTGCACAAGGGGGTCACACCAGATACTGAAAGCAAAGGTTCACATACTTTTGCCACTCACAGATACGTAATATTGGATCATTTTCCTCAATAGGGAAAGAATTCCTGATCTCATCCAGAGGCTGTTGCTAATGTTTTATCTACATTTCTCTCTTTCAAAATTCTGAAAGGGTGTCTAACCCTCAATATGTGTGCCAAATATTGGATCTGTATCTCTTCTAGTTTTCCAGCTACAGGGAATTTAAAATTCACAATATTTTCTGACAATATTCCTGACACAAAAAAATTCTGACAATCCAGAGCCAAGGCCAGGGAGCAGACGAACAGGCTAAACCGACTGTCTGCTAGCTGCACAGAGTCGTCACTCAGGGTCCACTACATCGAGACGGTGTCTGTTCCCCGGACTAAACAAAAAGGTAGAAATACTCAGAGAGTTTGTTCCAGTAACCTAATCAATATAAAATTAGATCATACTGACTGTACAGCTGCTGCCAGCACCTTTGATCTAAAGGTGGGGCTATTAAATATTAGCTCTCTTACATCTAAAGCACTAATGGTTAATGAACTCATTACTGATCAGGAGTTTAATGTACTTTGTTTAACTGAAACATGGATGAAGCCAAATGAATATATAGCATTAAATGAAGCGAGTCCTCCTGGATACAGTTATATACACCAGCCTCGTCTAACTGGCAGAGGAGGAGGCGTCACGGTTATTTATAATGATTATCTAGGTTTTGGCTTGGTTGAAAGGCGCTTCAGCAGTCTAAGACGGCTGGTCGGGACGGTTGCATGGACCATGTATAACCAGGTTTTTGTAACACAAAAACCTGGTTATAAATTTAATACATTCGAAGTTCTTCATACTCATATAATGTATGTAGCCTCGAAAAATAAGTCTACCCAGTTAATTCCATTGCTTATTATTTACAGGTCCCCGGGGCCATATGCTGAGTTTCTTTCTGAATTTGCAGATTTTCTCTCAGATCTGGTTATTTCCTTAGACAAAGCTTTAGTTGTCAGAGATTTTAATATTCGCTTCGATAACCCAGAAGACCCTTTAAAAACAGCGTTTGTGTCCATTATAGATTTAGTAGTGATTAATCAGAATGTCATAGGACCGACCCATAATGGTGGTCACACCCTCGATCTAATACTATCATTTAGGTTAAACGTAGAAAATATAGTCACACTTCCACAGTCTGAAGTTCTCAGATCATTGTCTCATCTCATTCAAACTATGTCTGAGTAATAATATATGCACCTCACCACGCTACTGTATTAAACATACATTTGCGTCAACTACTGCACAGAGCTTCATAAATGATCTCCCAGAGTTATCAACATTGACTGGGTCACTGTCAGGCCCTGCAGAACTTGATCAGGCAACTGAATGCTTAGAGTCAACATTCCACCATACCTTAGAAAATGTAGCTCCTCTTAAAAGGAAAATGGTCAGAGACAAAAACTTAGCACCCTGGTATAATTATGACACTCGCACATTAAAACAGACCACTCGAAAATTGGAACGTAAATGGCGTCAAACAAAATTGGTAGTGTTCAAATTAGTGTGGAAGGAGAGCTTCCTGAAGTATAGAAAAGCTCTTAGTGCTGCGAGATCAACATATCTCTCCTCCCTAATAGAAGATAACAAAAATAATCCTAGATTCCTATTTAATACTGTAGCAAAATTAACCAGGAATAAGTCCACTATAGACACATGCACACCTGCAGTATGTAATAGCAACGACTTCATGAATTCTTTTAATGACAAAATTGAGAATCTCATCTCATCTCATTATCTCTAGCCGCTTTATCCTGTTCTACAGGGTCGCAGGCAAGCTGGAGCCTATCCCAGCTGACTATGGGCGAAAGGCGGGGTACACCCTGGACAAGTCGCCAGGTCATCACAGGGCTGACACATAGACACAGACAACCATTCACACTCACATTCACACCTACGGTCAATTTAGAGTCACCAGTTAACCTAACCTGCATGTCTTTGGACTGTGGGGGAAACCGGAGCACCCGGAGGAAACCCACGCGGACACGGGGAGAACATGCAAACTCCGCACAGAAAGCCCCTCGCCGGCCACGGGGCTCGAACCCGGACCTTCTTGCTGTGAGGCGACAGCGCTAACCACTACACCACCGTGCTGCCAAAATTGAGAATATCCGACAAAAACTTCAAACTACTAATTTAAGGTCAGACAATGTAAGTGACCCTGTAGTTAACAATATAACTATCAGATCAGCAATTAGAATGTTTTACTCCACTTAGAGAAACTGAATTACTTTCATTAATCTCAGCATCAAAATCCTTAACTTGCGTACTAAATCCCTTACCGACACGTCTATTCAAACAGATAATACCTGAAGGCAAGGCAAGGCAAGTTTATTTATATAGCACATTTCATACCCAGTGGCAGTTCAATGTGCTTTACAGAAGTAAAAGCAAAACAGTAAACAATAGAAAATAAAATTACATAAAATAAATGGGGAAGAAAAATAATAAGAATTAAACAATAGTAGAAATAAAATAATAAAATGAAGTAAAAGTTCAATAAAAAAACAGCAGAATAAAATAGAATAAAAGTTAAGTAAAGTTTAAAACATGCAGAGACTGTAAAAGTTAAGAAAGTTTAAAACATGTAAAGATGACAATATTAATAATTTAACAGAAAGCATCTGAAAACAGCTTGGTCTTTAGTCTAGATTTGAAGCTGCCAACAGCAGGAGCATTTTTGATGTCCTCTGGCAGTTGGTTCCATAGCTGTACTGCATAGGAGCTAAAAGCTGCTTCACCACACTTTGTTTTAACAACAGGTTTTAACAGTAAATTTTGCTGCTGCGATCTGGTAGATCTGATTGGGTTAGGCCGCTGCAACATATCAGAGAGGTAATTGGGCCCTGTACCATTTAGAGATTTGTACACCAGCAGCAATGCTTTCAAGTCAATTCTGTAGCTTACTGGAAGCCAGTGAAGGGACCTTAGAATTGGAGTAATGTGCTCTGTTCTTTTTGTTCGTGTGAGAACCCTAGCTGCTGCATTTTGAACCAGCTGAAGTCGTTTGATGGTCTTTTTTGGCAGGCCTGTGAAAAGGCCATTGCAGTAATCAACCCTACTAGAGATGAAGGCATGTATAAGTTTTTCCAGATCATTTTTTGACATGAGTCCTCTTAGTTTGGAAATGTTTTTTAGGTGATAAAATGCCGTTTTAGTGATTGCTTTCATGTGACTGTCAAAGTTTAGCTCGCTGTCAATGAAAACACCAAGATTTTTAACCAGATCTTTTGTTTTAATCCCCTTTGTGTCAAGAATAGTGGTAATCCTGAGTCTTTCATCTTTTTTCCCCAAATAGAATTACTTCTGTTTTATCTGTGTTCAGCTGAAGAAAATTGTGTGACCTCCAGTTGTTGATTTGGTCGATACACTGGTAGAGACATTCAAGGGGGGCATAATCATTAGGTGATACAGCAAAATACATTTGGGTGTCATCTGCATAGCAGTGATACAAAATTGAGTTGTTCTTGATAATTTGTCCAAGTGGGAGCATATAAAGGTTGAATAGTAATGGTCCAAGGATCGACCCCTGGGGGACACCACAGGTCAAGGACATTGATGTTGAGGTACAATTTCCCATGGTAACAAAGAAGCTTCTATCTTTTAAGTATGATTTTAACCAATTGATAACTTTACCAGTCAACCCAACCCAGTGTTCAAGTCGATATAGCAGTATGTTGTGATCAACAGTATCAAAAGCTGCACTGAGGTCCAGTAACACCAGGACCGATGTTTTGCCTGCATCAGTATTAAGACGCATGTCATTTATAACTTTAATCAGCGCTGTTTCAGTGCTATGATTGGCATGAAATCCTGACTGAAAGTTATCAAAACAGCTGTTTGATATCAAGAAGGCAGTTAATTGATTGAAGACAATTTTTTCAAGGATTTTCCCGATGAATGGTAGATTTGATATTGGCCTGTAGTTGTTTAATACTGAAGCATCCAGATTATTCTTTTTAAGTAGGGGCTTTACAACGGCTTTTTTCAGGGACACAGGAACAATGCCAGTCTCAAGGGATGTATTTATGATTTGAAGCACATCTGTAATTATAAGATGAAGAACAGACTTAAAAAAGTTGGTGGGCAGAATGTCCAGTTCAGATGTTGAGGAACTGAGATTTTGTACAGTTTTTTCAAGAGTCTCATAATCAATTAAACAAAATTCTGACATTGTGTTAAAGTTATCTGTCTGTGTCACTGGTGATTGCAGCTTTTCAATTATTTGCAACTGAGATATATTATGAGCAATATTCTGCCGTATTTTATCAATTTTACCTTTGAAGAAGGATGCAAACTCATTGCATTTATTAACTGAGAGAAGTTCAGGTGCTAATTGTGGTGGGGGATTAGTTAGCTTCTCTACTGTTGAAAATAGCACACGGGCATTGTTCATATTCCTGCTGATGATGTTGGAGAAGAAAGACTGTTTTGCTTTACAAATTTCATAATTATATTTACAAAGCATCTCTTTATGGATTTGATAATGGATGTGAAGTTTAGATTTGCGCCATTTTCTTTCAGTCTTTCTACAGTCTCTCTTTAGCAATTTAACAGCTGGGTATTGCTTCCATGGTGCTTTCTGCTTGTCATTGACTCTTTTGATTTTGAATGGAGCAATATCATCCATAATTTGGGTCATATTTAAATTAAAAATTTCCAGTAAATCATCTACAGAGTCTGACATTTTAGTTGAGATCCGAGAGAGAGCTTGCTCAAAGAGAACACGTGTTGTCATTTATGACTCTCCTACCCATAGTCATTGAGCTGTTCTGAATGTGAGGAGACATAGAAACATAAGAGAAAACACAGAAATGATCAGATAAGGCCAGGTCAACAACAGTAGTAGAAACAGTAAGACCCTTTGTGATGACGAGGTCAAGGGTATGACCACAAGAGTGGGTCGGCCCCTGTACATGTTGTACTAGGTTGAAGTTGTCAATAAGTGCAAGTAGTTCTCTGGCATAAATGTTTTCAGGATTATCTACATGCAAGTTAAAATCCCCAGATATAATAAGACAGTCAAACTCTAAGCAAATGACGGACAACAGTTCACCAAACTCTTTCAGAAAAACTTTGGCTGAATGTCTCGGAGGCCTGTAAATAGTTAATAACAATATGTTAGGAGAGCATGTAACAAGTGCACATAAGTTTCAAAGGATGTAAAATCACCAAGTGAGGATTGTTTACATTGAAAAGAGACTTTGAATATATTTGCGATCCCTCCACCTTTCCCCTGTCGGATAACATTCATGAAATTAAAATTTGGGGGAGCTGCTTCAATAAGGGTGGTAGCACTATTTGCTTGATCCAGCCAAGTTTCAATTAGAAGCAAAAAATCAAGATTGTGTTTGCAGATAAGATCATTAATTAAAAATGACTTGTTTGAAAGTGATCTAACATTCAGAAGAGCTAGCTTTACAGAAAGTCTAGAAGTAATATCCGCTTGGGCACTCTGATGTTGTTTTGAAACAGGAAGGAGACTAGACTGGTTTACCCCTGGGTTAAATATGCTCTATGTTTTCTATTTCTTATCAACACAGGAATAGAGAATGGCATAGGCATACTGGGTCCCAGCTTGTTTTCAAATCTACACCCAATACGGGGACCCACAGCACATCATACAAGACTCTCTGTATGTTCCATGAGGTTGGAAGAGAGAAGGATTGGAGATGTCATGTATTTTTTAGATGGTGAAAAAGATTGGTAGCCAGCTGAAAGTCCTCGGCGAACACAGTTCAGTCTGTTAGTTGATTTTTGATGAACTGGGTACACTACTTGTCGCGACTGATTTGGGCTGGAAAAAGAGAGTGCAGCCATTGGCAGCAGTCTCTGCATACTTTTAGGGAAATCCATGTAGGGCGGAGATGGAGATGGTACAATAAAGTCAGAAGAGCGAGACTTTAGTGAGGTCTTTGTAAGTGTCTCCATGACTGTCTCTGTGGTGACTGTCTCCCTGACAGTCTCTGTGATACTTGCATGGGGTCGAGATGTGGATGATGCGGCCTTGGCATGATTGTCTTTGGTCAGGTCCTCAATCTGGATGGAATCGCATGATGGAATCGCATGCTCACATTCTCCATGTTGATGTCCTTGGCAGTCTGCCCCAGATGGCTGTGTCCTTGGTGAAGACTTGCATAGATGATTGTTTTGGCTTTGCAGAGGTATTGTTGATATTTGTAACTAGGTCAGTCTGCGATATCTTATCAACTGTTTTCCTCAATGTTGGCTGAGAGAAAATTGCATGTTGTAGAGCGAGTCTATAATGATCAGCTAAAACTTTGGTCCCAATCCAGCTGAGTTCAGTGCTATTTGGCTTGAAGAATTCTCTGCGATTCCAGAAAAGGTTAAAATTGTCTATGAAGTTCATACCAAATAAAAAACAAGTTTTTCCAAGCCAGGTGTTAAGACTGAAGAGTCGAGTAAATGCAAAGCTTCCCCTTGCAGGGAGTGGGCCACTGATAAAAGATTGTATTCCAGTCTTATAGAGATCAGAAAAAAGTTTTCTGAAATCATCTTGGACAAACAGCTGTTCTCTGAAAACATCATTTGCTCCCACATGCACAACAATACGTTTGATAGTTTTATGCTCGGACATGAGTTTCAAAATGCTGTCTTTGGTGTCAGAGATGGATGCATTTGGAAGGCAGCAAATAATCATCCCATGTCCTTTTAAATGTCTTACAGTGGAATCACCAAGAACAAGGGTTGTGGGATCAGGTGGTGTTACGAGCTGCTTTTTGCCTCTTCCCACAGCTCTTCGGTTGTGGTGCGATCTCTTTCCATGATGTGTTTGTCCGCCTGAAAATTCCGCTTCCACATCCCTGAGGCATTCAAATTTGTTCTGAAGCCTTATGGGCTGTGGATTTTCCATAGGATTGTAAATCCTATTATAATTTGTAGACCTGGCTCTATTTCTAATAGCATGGCTGTGGAGCACGGGTTGCATAGTATCAAAATGAGCTGGTGTTGAGGCAATTACTCTTCTGTTTTTATTTTTGGGCCTGCCACCCATCATGTGCCAGTTTTCTGTACTCACATTTTGCCCTGGCGGCACGGTGGTGTAGTGGTTAGCGCTGTCGCCTCACAGCAAGAAGGTCCTGGGTTCGAGCCCCGGGGCCGGCGAGGGCCTTTCTGTGTGGAGTTTGCATGTTCTCCCCGTGTCCGCGTGGGTTTCCTCCGGGTGCTCCGGTTTCCCCCACAGTCCAAAGACATGCAGGTTAGGTTAACTGGTGACTCTAAATTGACCGTAGGTGTGAATGCGAGTGCGAATGGTTGTCTGTGTCTATGTGTCAGCCCTGCGATGACCTGGCGACTTGTCCAGGGTGTACCCCGCCTTTCGCCCGTAGTCAGCTGGGATAGGCTCCAGCTTGCCTGCGACCCTGTAGAAGGATAAAGCGGCTAGAGATAATGAGATGAGATGAGACATTTTGCCCTGTTAGATCGATGAATTCATCCACTCGATCTGCAATGCCATCGGCCTGTCGGGGTGCAATCTCTGCATTCTCAGCCACTGTTTCTGTACTCCTTTCCTGAGATATCGCTCTTAATTCGTCTGTCTTTGGCAGAGCATCAATCTTTGATTCCAGGATAGAAATCCTCTGTTCTAGTTCTGTGCATTTTCTGCAGGATCTCCTGGATTTTTTGCCCCCTGGCATTTTGTTTTAAAAACTAACTTATCTTCTCGTCTCTCGTCTTCTTCCGCTTATCCGGGACCGGGTCGCGGAGGCAGCAGTCTAAGCATGGAAGCCCAAACTTCCCTTTCCCCAGACACCTCGGCCAGCTCCTCGGGAAGAACACCGAGGCGTTCCCAGGCCAGCCGAGAGATATAGTCCCTCCAGCGTGTCCTGGGTCTTCCCCGGGGCCTCCTCCCGGGGGGACATGCCTGGAACACCTCCCCAGGGAGGCGTCCAGGAGGCATCCGAAAAAGATGCCCGAGCCACCTCAGCTGATTCCTCTCGATGTGGAGGAGCAGCGGCTCTACTCCGAGCTCCTCCCGAGTGACTGTGCTTCTCACCCTATCTCTAAGGGAGCGCCCAGCCACCCTGCGAAGGAAACTCATTTCAGCCGCTTGTATCCGCGATCTTGTTCTTTCGGTCATTACCCAAAGCTCATGACCATAGGTGAGAGTCGGAACGTAGATCGACCGGTAAATTGAGAGCTTCGCCTTTTGGCTCAGCTCCTTCTTCACCACGATGGACCGGTAAAGCGACCGCATCACTGCGGAGGCTGCACCGATCCGCCTGTCGATCTCACGCTCCATCCTTCCCTCACTCTAACTATCTTATAAAGTAAGATAGTTATAAATAAACTAACTTATCTTATAAAGATGAAAAATTAAATGAAAAAATAGAAGTTAAATGAGAAAGTAAAGTAAAATAAAATAAAGATCAAGCAGGAGCAAAGCAAAGAAGCGTCCTACTCGCTTGAGTAGGCGGAGCAATTGAACCGCTTCTAAAAATAATAAATTCTTCTCTTACAATTGGCTATGTACCCAAATCCTTTAAACTAGCAGTTATCGAACCCCTGATTAAAAAACCTGACCTTGATCCCTGTCAGCTGTCCAATTATCGGCCAATATCAAACCTCCCCTTTATTTCCAAGATCCTTGAAAAAGCTGTGGCACAGCAGTTATGCTCATATTTACACAGGAATAACATCCATGAAATGCATCAGTCAGGATTTAGACCTCATCATAGCACAGAGACAGCTCTGGTTAAAGTAGCAAATGACCTACTGTTGGCATCTGATCAGGGCTGTGTCTTGCTGCTTGTGTTGCTTGACCTTAGTGCAGCATTTGATACCATTGATCATTCCATTCTTCTGGATAGACTAGAAAATGTTGTGGGAGTTAAGGGAACGGCCCTCTCCTGGCTCAGCTCTTATTTAACTGATCACTATCAGTATGTTGACATAAATGGTGATGTTTCTAGACATACTGAGGTAAAGTTTGGTGTTCCACAAGGTTCTGTCTTGGGTCCACTGCTTTTTTCTTTATATATGTTACCTCTGGGTGATATTATTCGTAAACATTGTATTAGTTTCCACTGTTATGCTGATAACACACAGTTGTATGTTTCTGCAAAACCTGATGAGAGACTCCAGCTTAATAGAATTGAGGAATGTGTTAAGGACATTAGACACTGGATGCTTATTAACTTCCTTCTGCTTAACTCTGACAAGACTGATGTACTTGTACTCAGACCACATGCAGCTAGAAGTACACTGCAAAAACAGATTTTTAAGAAAGTAAAAAAAGGCTTTTTTTCTAGAAAATTTGTCCTATTTTTAGTCTAACAAGAAGAAGAATCTTGACAAGCATTTTTCACATAAGAAAAATAGTCTTATTTTGAGAAAATATATCTAACTTTTTCTTAATAAGATTTACCAGCTAAGATCAAGCTCAATTTAACTAGTAACAAGGTATGGACATCTTTTGCAAATTATCCAAGCAAAGGATGAAGATTATGTTCCTTATTTTAAGATTAAGACCACTTGCACAACTTCTCAATTTAAGAATTTTAAGAAATGACAGCAATTTTTAAAAAAAAATTCATTTATTGTCAAACAAGACAAACATGCAATACAGTTGACTGATTTAGAAAAAGCTATTAACCAGTTGTGTTGCCCACTAAATGAATTTTATAACATTTCAATAACTTTTTGCCAAATTTCCATGACTGAATATGAGCCACAGCTAATAGCAGAATAACAGTGTGCCTTTTCTACATCAGATGAGGCTTTGTGTAGCCCAATCACATCTCCGAGGTAATATTTCATTGGGACAAAGACCATATCCTTGTGAGTAAAGCTGTAATACGGAGTGAAATCTACAAGGTTATTGACAGATATCAGTTCAGTTGCTTGTGCCAAGTTTGGGATCTCTAATTGATATGCCATATAATCTCTATTATAACAAATGGTGTTGTACTGCATGAACTCAAAACAAAACAATGATGAATTAATCACATAGATATGTCTTAAAAGTCCAAATTCTGGCAGATCAGAATTAACGTCACTCACAATTAATGACTTTTCCCGTATGTATTTGTTGCCATTTAGATTAATCCATTTTACAGACACTGCATGGTTTACCTCATCATTTCCAAGAAAGGCTCTCATTTTTTCTTTTAAGTATGACATGTTGCTTATTTCTGATATCGGTCCCAATGTACAATCATTTGAAAAAATAGGGTGTTCAGAACTACTAACATTCTGACAGCATTCATACATTTGATTATGCCTTATTAAGGACTTGCAAACATTTTTAAAGTTTAGTTTTGAAGCCCACTGTTTGAAAAAGCAATGCTTTGATTCAAATCTCATGCACATATGACGGACCATTGGTCCCAGTAGCTTAATCTGAGATGGAATATGAATCAAATAATGTTGCTTTGGAGTGATGCTGTTATCTGGGAAAAGGTTCTTCATATGTGTTAGGTGCTGTTCAATGAGTGTTTTCAATTTGTTGATAGTCTGTAGACCAATAACAGGAGCAAACAAAATTTGAACTATTTCTATCAGCTCAAGAATGACTGTGTGGTACTCATTACCTTTAACTCTATCAATCAGAAATGGAAGAATTTTAAGTAGAACAATCATTTGGCCTGAGGATTGCTTTAATTTATTGTCACTGGATGCTAATGTGCTATAGCTTATAGGGCTTGGTTTATCTCTGACATCAAGTGGAGAGTAGGGAAATGCAAGTAACGCACTATTGAGAACATCTAAGTCAAGAAGTCCTAAAAGTACTAACTGTTTCATCACACACTTTATTTCTAATGGGGCAATGCCTTCCAGAATTACGTGCATGATGTCTTGGGGTGTTTGTTGGATCAAGTTAAAAGCTGGGAATTCTACCAGTTTACTCCTTCTGTTGATCCCAAATGTAGTTTTTAAACTGTTTCTGAGATACTCAGTATTGGCCTTCTCAATATCACTACACTGCCGCATATGTCTCTCTATGTTTCTTTCTTCAAAGTAATCCTCATCAAAATACAACTGCATGTCCTCAAATGTACATTCACACTGCCTACATTTCTTGAAAGCAAAACCAACATCCTCTTTAAAACCACAAAGCTCATGCTGAGCTAAAGTGTCCCCACATATAGAAACTAATGCTCCATATATTTCACGTTCACCATCCCCAATTTGAATTCTAACACCCTCGTATAGCCTTACTAGGTCCTCATGCAGCCTTCCCAAAATTCCATCAACTCCACATTCAGAGAGTTCTCTCTTCTTTGCAATGGTGAGTAGGTGAATTGAAGCCAGTTTTGATCTATATTTTGGATTAATGTTTCCAAGTGTATAATAAAACATTACCAACTTATTCTTGGAAGCATGAGACCCCAGCGGGTTGCAAAGTTCAATTTCGTCAGAGTAAAGGATTATCTGTAAGGCAGAGGGTCGGGCAGAAAATAAGGGGTGTGATTTCATGAATTCACCATCTGTAATGTCATACAAATACCCACTTCTATATTTCTGTAGCTCATCTATCATTGCCAGGACTTTTGGATGGGACAATAACTGCTCCAGACTTTTGATCAGAGGAACATACTGAAAACATTTGGGTCTGGTAGGGAGGACTCTTTTTGCTCCTTTTTTAAGAAAGCAAGCAGTATACCCAACAGTAACTTCCTCTGACTCTACAAAATGGAAATAGTCCTTAATCACACAGTCCTGCCTGTACGTTGTTGAAACAGAGGCAAACGGATCCTCCAACTGGTCAAATACCGCCAGAGCCTCCTTTTCAAGTTCACTTCCCTGGTGTTGTTGGAATACTCTTTGTAGCCGACTCCTCAGATTGGTCACCAACAAAGCTTGGTACTGTTGCATTGCAGCCACAACTTCATTCACACCAGTCTGAAAAAAAGGCCCAAAAAGACAAATAAGATATAATTACAATAGTCCAATATATATATAAAAGAATCGTTTTGTACTACCCTCTACAGAGACAGAGATTACACCCCCCTTTCAATGAGGATTAATGAATAAATGATAATAATTATTTAAAAAAAACCTGTGGAAACAATGAACTTATCAATTGAATGACAGAGCAATAAAGCATGATGATAAATAAGTCTGTGACAGTTCATGGACAAATGTAAATATTATCAAATTATCAGATTTGACATTGCAGATGATCAACACAGCCAAAGAATAAATTATATAGTAATGTTGCATGCGGACAGACCTGCGAAAGATGGTGTCTTTCTCTTGCAGTCAACACAATAGCAGTAGCTTGTTTGGTCAGACTGTCCTGGCAGGAGTCATCCTTTAACAAAAAAAAAAAAAAAGTCATCAGATGTGTATTTTTTGGTCATTTCATTTTTCTAGAAGAAATAGCATCCGCATACAATGAGTTACACTTTATGCTGCAGATAGATCTTGGAGCTTTAATGATTGGAGTGACAAGTAGTATTTGCATTGAAGACCAAGAGGATAAGATTCACTGCTCCTACTATTGTTATGAATTGTCAAGTGTTTCTTCTTCATCTTCAGAGTGACCAAGCCACATACATAACAAAATATCTTGCATACATGTTTGCGGTAACCTTGGAGTGCAGCAGGTAATGTGTTTGAAGAAATGAACCTGCTCTAATAGCAGTATTGGCTGATTGTGGGGGAGCAGGGGGCTATTAGGGCCAACCGCGGTATATAGATAGATAAAATATCAACTACTGACCCTGACCAACACACACACAAGAACAATCTAATGACAAGAAGATACATGGAGCATTATAAAAGACTGTTATTGTGTGCTCAGAAAACTATTCATATGCATACCTCAGATTGGTGTGATGCAGAGGGGCCATCTGCAGGCTCACTTGGAACATCTGGTATATTCAAAGTTGTTAGCATGGTACAGTCACAAGTCTGGGACATAGTAGGGTGCCGTGGAGAGGTGAGGGTGCTGTTGTCAAAGCCAGAGTACAATGACACTGAATTGTCAAAAGCACCAAAATGCTCTGGGATGACAAAATCAGGACAGGGTTGCTCTCTGTTCTCCACCGTTGCATCCTCCGTTAGTCGCTCTACATTTTCCACCATTGCATCCTCCGTTGGTTGCTCAGCGTTCTCCACCGCATCCTCTGTTGGACTCTCTCTGTTCTCCCCCATTGCATTAGTTGGCCTGTATTCATGGATATGCAAATATTAGAAGAGCAGGGGCCCAAACTCATAAAAGGCAGTCTTTGTGCATCAACATATTTGCTACACTGGAATAATAAAAGGTATCTATTTAAAACAAACCCATAACTGGGGTTGGATCCAATACTACAACAACCCATCATATTGGCCCAATAGCCTACTATGACTTTGACATCATGCATTTAAGTCACAATTTGAAAAAGAAACTCATTGGCAAAACACTGGTTCTGAAAATAATCTCTCTCTCTCTCTCTCTCTCTGGTGCACTTTCATGCACCAAAGTAAAGGCTACTTTAGGTGGATTAATAAATCAGCCATATGCTTTATAATCGGGTCTGTCAAATACCTGCAATAATAAAGCCACACTTCATAGATGTTGTGAGTTTGACCTTAGGCTAACCTAACAGTTTATTTTTGCACACATTGAAACGCACAGTTGTAGTGAAGGCTTTGATGGCAATTAATGTTCAGTGATTCTACTCGGTCTCGTGCATGCCATACGCAGTAGAACAAATAACCACCGCAAATACAATAAAACTACATTCTCAGAGGCTGGCAGGCTTGTTTTTCATGCATTCCCCGTAGGCTATACTTAAGCTATTTCCCAGCCACGCTGCGCTTTCCTTTGGGGACCTTTTGGCACTCCCAATGGATGCGCAACGCGCGCCTACCCAATTGAAAACCGCTGACTTAAGTAACGCAGGTGGTTTACCTATATGCCCACACGTTGTTAGTGTTTCGATCCATCGCTGATGTGAGGTCCAGTCTTGAGGTTGCTGTCCTTCCTTTCCTCCTTAAGTTGCTGCTGCCACTGTCAAAGTGTTCAGAATGGGTTCTTCGAATATGATACCAAAGTGAGTTGTAGACGCGATATTCTTTGGTACAACCATCGATTCCACAAACAACACGGAAATCTGGACTACGACTATGAGCCGAATTTATATGACTCAATAAAGATTTGAGGGTTAGACCTACAAAAACAAAGCAGATTACACAGCGCCAAATCATGGTTGTAGAGTCTAGCTAGCTAAACTAGCTGGCTTGTTGACATGACACTGCACTTCTTAGATCACCTGTACTTTTGGATGTTTGGGGCGATCTGGTTGGTTTATCACATTAGGTCGTCAAGGGGAAGTGACCATAACTCTGGGTCTCATAAGAGTAGCAACCAGTCATTAATTAATTATCTTATACACAGGCTTAATATGTATTATAAGTTAGTGAAATTATCTAAGGGAATTTCAATTCAATAAAAATATAGAGGCAATCCTAAGTTATTTTGGCCCGCCGGCCGCACCCCCGACCCTACCCTGAAAATGGTATATTCCAAATGTGTTCGCGCAATTTTCTGTAGAGAAGAGTGCTAAGACAGTCGTTGGATTTCAAATGCAAGCAGCTATTTTTGCAAGCAGACAGTGTTTGGAATCGCGCCGCGGTAATGGATCAACTGGACGAAGTTGCAATTGCTACACTTAGAGGTACGATATATGGTTAAGTTATCTGTTTTATTAACATTAACTTTTTTAATTTTATGTGTCTAACCTGCCTTGCTAGGTCGGGTTGTGTGCTAAAATCCATGAAGTTAACTAGCTAGCATGGTAAATCTCAAAAAATATCCTTGTGCATGTATCTACGGTTAATATTGTGCCTTTTATTATCAAACATTAGTTTTTCGATGCTATCTTTGTAAAAGTGCATGAAGTTTAACTGAGGAAATTATTTAACTGTTAGCTAACTCTGAAACTTTAGTGCTAAGTTTCCAGGACAGTTGGACCTTATAGCTAACTAGCAGGCTAGTACAACGAGGGAACCTGCTAGGTATATTGTAGCCTACTCTGATTTTTCCAGGGGTCCATGCCGGTTCTACTCACTTAAAATATATTATATATAGGATTTATGGACACAAGGCTGAATTAAGTCAGTGATAAGCTCAGTGTCTTGGCACTAACTACTTTTTTTTCTATAGCTGCCAAGATTGGAGAAGAGTTACTGCCTTCACTTACTCGAGATGACATCAAGGATCTGTTTCCTGGTCCTGAAAATCTTCACAGGCGGCGGGCTATTGAGGTATTTCACCTGACGTCACAGGGTCACGTGACGCCCCGGTGTCCACCATTTTGGACGGCAAGCTAGCTAATGTCAACAACAGTAGCTAGTATGTTACTGTAGCAATATTTACGTTCAGTCATTTGGATGACTGTTAAAACCTTTCAGTCTCAAGTTTTTCCTTTACTGGATTTACTAGTTTACTGAGCGAGCTGGTGGCAGATGGCTCCCGGCTCGGCCGGAGAGCGCGCGACGACTCCCGGCTCGGCCGCCGAGCGCGCGACGGCTCCCGGCTCGGCCGCCGAGCGCGCGACGGCTCCCGGCTCGGCCGGAGAGCGCGCGACGGCTCCCGGCTCGGCCGGAGAGCGCGCGACGGCTCCCGGCTCGGCCGGAGAGCGCGCGACGGCTCCCGGCTCGGCCGCCGAGCGCGCGACGGCTCCCGGCTCGGCCGCCGAGCGCGCGACGGCTCCCGGCTCGGCCGGAGAGCGCGCGACGGCTCCCGGCTCGGCCGGAGAGCGCGCGACGGCTCCCGGCTCGGCCGGAGAGCGCGCGACGGCTCCCGGCTCGGCCGGAGAGCGCGCGACGGCTCCCGGCTCGGCCGGAGAGCGCGCGACGGCTCCCGGCTCGGCCGGAGAGCGCGCGACGGCTCCCGGCTCGGCCGGAGAGCGCGCGACGGCTCCCGGCTCGGCCGCCGAGCGCGCGACGGCTCCCGGCTCGGCCGCCGAGCGCGCGATGGCTCCCGGCTCGGCCGAGCGCGCTAGCTCAGTAAACTAGTAAATCCAGTAAAGGAAAAACTTGAGACTGAAAGGTTTTAACAGTCATCCAAATGACTGAACGTAAACATTGCTACAGTAACATACTAGCTACGATGTTGTTGACATTAGCTAGTGCTAACAGCTAGTTGCTAATACACTGCTACAACTACACCGACCCTAATAATACAGTTCTTAGTCATTGCCTGGTAACAGCAAATTTATAACGGGCCATGTCTCAACAGACTAAGAAGTTATTTCAATGCCATTTAATAACATTTTGTTTATCCTGAGGACCGAAAGTAAATGAAAATGTGAACAAACCTTAGTTGTAATAAGATGGCGACCACCGGCTCCAGGGACGACCCGCTGATGTAGGCATGTTACCCAGCCTGACACAAACTATTTGTAGGCATCCAAACTCGTATACGCTTTCAGATCAATACCTGTGTTTGGCGATGGGTTTTTAACGACATAGGTATACAGATCATGTGGGCCGAAGTCAGGTAAAGACGAGGGCTTCGTGTACTTCCGTACGTCAGTGAACAATCCTGGTGGAAGCAGGTAAACGTCGTTCTCTAAGCCTGCTAACCTCAATTTTTCCAAATACCTCTCCCTCTGCTCGCCCTGTAAATGCCCTACGTCGCTGGATAGTGAAGGTGTTTTCTGCATCTCGCTCCTTTTTCTTTTATGTTTTTCGTTTGTCGCCTTCCTCGCATTCAAACTGATTCGAGCCGTGACGTCCAAAATGGCAGCATCACATGACTTGGTCACGTGAGTGAAATACCTCAATATGGCTTGTTGTGAATAAAGATGAAACGGTAAGTTAAGATAATGATAAAATATAGTTAAGTGCATCCACAGGCCTATGTGGCAGTATCAATTTACAAATATTTTCATTTTAAAATTGTATTTATTTTAGCCAAAGCTCATTTTTTGGTTAAAGAAAAAAAGGCTTGACCAGTCAGTGTAACAATAGTGTAAATACATATTTAAACTAAATTCAGCATGATCTCTGTTCTTCGAAGGCAGTTATATAATAGTTTATTGTTATTGCACAGGGGTGTCATGTTGTATGGGTTTTACAATTTGGCTGGGCCATATGATTATTACAGTGTAAAAAACTCATTGTGTGGGAATATATTTATGATGGAAAGTTATGCAATGTAATGTGTAATTGTGAATGTATTTTAGGTGGAGACTGCTGCTGAACTACCACAACCATCAGCGACTGGAGGCAGTGGTCTTTCACCAGAAGAGCCCAACATTTCCAAGTTTGTGGTTGTGTCCAGCCCAGAATACATAGTTTACACAGACAGTGAACTTGAACAGGTGCGACGCTCCTTCTTCGAGCAGAAACGGCTGGGGACTGACAACATCGTGGATTTATCCAAGGAGCTCTTCTGCCGGCTCATTAGAAACACTATGTGTAATATGATCTCAATTGCAAGAACCACAGAAGATGCCAGATACCTCACCAGACCAGAGGTCAATGCCATGGCAAAGCGATTGGTGGAATATTATCCAATGATAAAAGACTGGGTAAGCATTTTCATCTCCCTGCTTGTGTTTTTATTTTTATTGTGAAAACATTGTCATGTGTCATCTTTTAATCTTTACTGTTTTTATGGCAGGAGCATGTTGCCAAAAAGCTCATGAAGAGGCTATCGAATGTTAGAAGCCCCAAGAAGGGCACTCCTCCTGCAAAGAAACAACGTCGTGATGTCGGGGAAATAACTACAAGTGACTACGATGGGGATTCAAGTGCTTCTACGGTCATTCTTGAGCGGTCCCCAGTCAGCACCCCAATGCAACACCTGGATAGCAGTGATGAAGGTATGTATCAAACTTAATACACTTTGTTTACACAAGTTTTTGTGGGAAGTAGCAGCTAGTCTCAAGTTGAGATGTGTGGGAGAGATTGCTATGCTCAATTTTCAAACAAAAGAAAACAGGCCATGGGTAAGTGGCCTTGCAAAAGTTTAAGTCCAGGGATGTTAGTATTCGAACAATGCAATACTGTATGAACAAAAAAAGGGGGAAACCTAATATTTTTTTACACCTCTAACCCTTTTTAAAAAAAAATATAATTCCTGTAGGTGGTTTGGGTGACGTCTTGGACAGCCAGAAAAGCCAGGCAAGGCACTACAATACACTGCAAGAGATGTGCCGGGCCAAGAAGCCAAACAAAGCTTCAGTAACCCATCTGCTGAACTTGGAGTTTGAGTCAAGAAGACGCTTTATAACCTCTGACACTATCAAAGAGCAAGACCGACCCAGCAAGATTCTGGAGGCATATTCTTGTTTCAAAGACTTGGATCATGTAAGTAAATCCCCTCGTAACCAGTCCTGACCTTTTTGTAGCTTTCAGTACATGATTTGGGGTCATTAGGGGCCTTTAACCATTAGGTTTTAATTGAAGAGACATCAGTCATCAACCTGTTGGATGGACTGGTAATGGAAATAATTTACACATGTTTTTGAATGTCTTTCAGGTCCTAGATGAGTTGCAAAGGATAATACAGCCAAACAATGCCCACTACGTCTCAGAGATGAGAAATAGATGGGACGACTTTTATTCAAAGGTCCAATTTTATGGGGTGATGAAAAAAGTGATGAAACCACCTAAAACGTTGGATGGAGGTGAGGTCACTGTATACCTTGATTTGTCCAAGTTTATATTTTGAGATCTCATGATGAGTGGCTACTCATACTGCCTTCTGTTGTGCTTTCTTTCAAATTAGTGGAACATGCCACTGCTGTGTTCAGAGCCCTGCCACTGCTCTTCCCATCCAGCACTACGCCACCTAAGAGGCTGGGCGCAAGCAGCGAGGCTGTTTTCCATGTCCTTATGGTAAGACTAAAAGTATTTATTTTTTCAGTTCTATTTTGTGGTAAGCGTCTGTCATTTATGTGTTGTCAGTGACCTAATTGTTGTGTTTTTCTTTGGAAGAATCCCAGTCCAGGACAAGGTTTTTGTTTCTTGTGATTTCCTAAACTTACGCTCTTGTCATCTATAGGCTTCAGAAGACCCTGATGCATACTTGCGCCAGCGACCCCTGTCCTGTCCAGTTTTGCTCGTCTGTGAGGGTAACTGCTTGATCGCCATTGGAAACACACCAGTGACCACCTTTGACAGACAGAAGTTTTATGAAGGCCTGCTCTACCTCTTGGGGTATTACTATTGCCTGCACCTCACTTATCCAAAGTTCATTTCCACACTGCTCTCAGTATTGCAAACTGAGGTTCTCCAGGACTCCCTCCATGACCGAGATGTAACTGCTTCCTACAAAAAAGCCATTGCCGAGTGGAGGTCCTTCATTGAGTGATTGACTATTGACATCTCTAACAACCAAAAGAAAAAGAGTTTGAGAGTCAGGCCCATGTTGGCCACGTGTTTGCTGAGGTCCTTCATGGAACAAGTTAGAGATTTTTTTTTTTCTGTTTGAGAGACCTGTGTAAAAGACATGTTTGTTTCTGTCAAATATTCAAACCAGCAGCTGCAAGTGTTTTGTTGTGTTTTTATTTTTTTAGTTTTTATATTGCTTGAATAGCTGCATATCTTCTCAAAACATTTAACTGTTAGCTAACTCTGAAACTTTAGTACTAAGCTATTTCAACATGGTACCTGCTAGATATACAGTAGCCTACTCTGATTTTTCCACCAGGGGTCCATGCCGGTTCACATAATAAAGAAAGAAATGCTAAAAACAAGATGCTTCTGGTGCCTTAATTTGAGACGAATTAGCTTATTTTTATTGTGCTGTTTTAAGATATTGTGTCTTGTTTTAAACTTTTTTGGCTATTTATTAAAATAATTTCAAGGTATTAATTCTTAAAGTCAGCTCAATTAATATAATAAAATGCTTATTTTAATAATATTTTGGCTGGTTGTTAATCTTATTTCAAGATATAAAGTCTAACAGTCAGCTAATTAAGAGACTAAATTTCTCATTTTAAGTTACTTTGTTTTAAATAAATGATTGTATTGCTTGTAATAAGCTCAGTTTGCTCAAATTCTAGCCTTTTTGTCTAGTTTTATGTCACATTATGATTTTCCAGTGGCTAGGCTTTTTTTTGCTAGTTTTAAGAATTCTAACCTAGTAAATTTTGCTTACCCCATTGGCAGATTTTTTTGCTCAATACAAGATAATTTGGCTAGATTTAGGAATATTAGGCTTATTTCTAGAAGGGCCTTTTTTGCAGTGTGAGTGAACTTCTGCTCCTCTATGACCCACCACGCCTACTTAGATCAAAAGATGCAGGTTATCTGCTGGTACCTCGTGTAGTGAAGGCTACATCAGGGGGCGGAGCCTTTTCTTACAAAGCTCCACAGTTATGGAACAGCCTTCCAAGTAGTGTTTGGGAATCAGACACAGTCTCAGCGTTTAAGTCTCGGCTGAAAACACATCTGTTTAGTCCAGCCTTGTGTTAATGGTGTTTATGAGGTAAAGGAGTAGATCTGGAGGATCCTCAGACAGAGTGTTTTGGTAAACTGGGATGTATGGATGCTGTCAGTCCCCACTCGCTTGCTCACTCGAGTTTGTTGACGGTGTAGTGGCTGCTGCTTTATGTCCCGGGGCTCCCTCATGCCTGTGTTACCTTCTGGCTCTCCCCTTTTAGTTATGCTGTCATAGTTAGTTTTGCTGGAGTCCCTGCTTGTACTCAATACAATATGTATACTGTTCCTACTTATTCAGGTGACATTGGGCATACCTAACAACATGTTTTCTCTCCCTCTCTCTCTCCCCCCCTCCCCCCAAATCTGTACCTCTGAGTTACATGGAGTCAACAGGAAATCTTTTGGTGGAGACCTCGACTGGCTCTCGTAGCCTGCAGGGAATCGGCCGTCAGACATTCTGTCGCATGTCCCAGACCCGGTGAAATGTAACTGAATTGTCTTGGCCAGCCCTAAGGGTCCCATCTGCATCCCATCATTGCTGAGGAGTGTGCTCCCATCACCCAATCAAGCATCCAGCCAGAGCAGGTCATGATATTTTTTAACCATATTAACATGCCATTGTTGTTTATTATGCCTGATGTCAAGACTCTCGTCTCTGCGAGCCTACCACACAGACTGAATACTTATGTCATTTTTAAGGCGTACCTAACAACCTGTGTTTTCTCTCCCTCTCCCCCCAAAGCTGTCCCTCTGAGTTACATGTCGGTCCTGGGATCGAGGTGCTGAACTTCTTATGCTCCTCGGACCTGCCTGATCCATCCTGGTGCCCTGTGTCTGGTTGGAATCTCATCACATCACTCCTGTGGAGGACGGTCCCATGAGGACAGTTGAAAGTTACACCTGGAGGACGCTCTAGACTCTTACAGTAATGCTTTTATGGCTGAGGACTACAGTTGACTTGCTAACTTTAGGACTGCAGTCATCATGAACAGTTTTGCACTCAAGTTTCCATCAATGAAGAATTTATAACATCAACGAAAATGACTTAATGTTAAAACTGTTAATGTTATAGTCATGCTGTCTGTTGTTGCCCAAATGAGGATGGGTTCCCTTTTGAGTCTGGTTCCTCTCAAGGTTTCTTGCTCATGTCATCTGAGGGAGTTTTTCCTTGCCACCGTTGCCACAGGCCTCATCATTGGGGATAGATTAGGGATAAAATTAGCTCATGTTTTAAGTTGTTCAAATTCTGTAAAGCTGCTTTGCGACAATGTTTATTGTTAAAAGCGCTATACAAACAAACTTGACTAAATTCAAATTTAGTGGCAAACTTGTGATTTTCTTGTTTTTGTGGCCTTGAATCTCATTGAATACTATAGACAAAGCAGAGAAACTAAAGAAACCCACTCACTAGCACCCAGAGACCTCCCACAAATTTAATCAACCCTCTAGCTTACACTCGCAGCTTGTATGACTTTGAGGCTGCAGTTGACTTGCTGACTTTGGGGCTCCGGGTGACGTGCTGACTTTGGGGCTGCGGTTGACTTGCTGACTATGGGCCTGCGGTTGACTTGCTGACATAGGGCCTGCGGTTGACTTGCTGACTTTGGGCCTGCGGTTGACTTGTTGAATGGGACTGCAGTCGACTTGCTGACGTTGGGCCTGCGGTTGACTGGCTGACTTTGGGCCTGCGGTTGACTTGCTGACTTTGGGGCTGCGGTTGACTTGTTGTATGGGACTGCGGTCGACTTGCTGACTTTAGGGCTGCGGTTGACTTGCTGACTATGGGCCTGCGGTTGACTTGCTGACTTTGGGCCTGCGGTTGACTTGCTGACTTTGGGCCTGCGGTTGACTTGTTGAATGGGACTGCAGTCGACTTGCTGACGTTGGGCCTGCGGTTGACTGGCTGACTTTGGGCCTGCGGTTGACTTGCTGACTTTGGGGCTGCGGTTGACTTGTTGTATGGGACTGCAGTCGACTTGCTGACTTTAGGGCTGCGGTTGACTTGCTGACTTTGGGGCTGCGGTTGACTTGTTGTATGGGACTGCAGTCGACTTGCTGACTTTAGGGCTGCGGTTGACTTGCTGACTTTGGGGCTGCGGTTGACTTGTTAACTGGGAATGCGGTCGACTTGCTGACTTTTGGAGTGTGTTTGACTTGCTGAAATTGAGGCTGCGATCGACTTGCTGACTTTGGGACTGCGGTCGACTTGCTGAATTTGGGGCTGCGGTCGACTTGCTGACTTTGGGGCGGCGGTCGACTTGCTGACTTTGGGGCGGCGGTCGACTTGCTGACTTTGGGGCGGCGGTCGACTTGCTGACTTTGGGGCGGCGGTCGACTTGCTGACTTTGGGGCGGCGGTCGACTTGCTGACTTTGGGGCGGCGGTCGACTTGCTGACTTTGGGGCGGCGGTCGACTTGCTGACTTTGGGGCGGCGGTCGACTTGCTGACTTTGGGGCGGCGGTCGACTTGCTGACTTTGGGGCGGCGGTCGACTTGCTGACTTTGGGGCGGCGGTCGACTTGCTGACTTTGGGGCGGCGGTCGACTTGCTGACTTTGGGGCGGCGGTCGACTTGCTGACTTTGGGGCGGCGGTCGACTTGCTGACTTTGGGGCGGCGGTCGACTTGCTGACTTTGGGGCGGCGGTCGACTTGCTGACTTTGGGGCGGCGGTCGACTTGCTGACTTTGGGGCGGCGGTCGACTTGCTGACTTTGGGGCGGCGGTCGACTTGCTGACTTTGGGGCGGCGGTCGACTTGCTGACTTTGGGGCGGCGGTCGACTTGCTGACTTTGGGGCGGCGGTCGACTTGCTGACTTTGGGGCGGCGGTCGACTTGCTGACTTTGGGGCGGCGGTCGACTTGCTGACTTTGGGGCGGCGGTCGACTTGCTGACTTTGGGGCGGCGGTCGACTTGCTGACTTTGGGGCGGCGGTCGACTTGCTGACTTTGGGGCGGCGGTCGACTTGCTGACTTTGGGGCGGCGGTCGACTTGCTGACTTTGGGGCGGCGGTCGACTTGCTGACTTTGGGGCGGCGGTCGACTTGCTGACTTTGGGGCGGCGGTCGACTTGCTGACTTTGGGGCGGCGGTCGACTTGCTGACTTTGGGGCGGCGGTCGACTTGCTGACTTTGGGGCGGCGGTCGACTTGCTGACTTTGGGGCGGCGGTCGACTTGCTGACTTTGGGGCGGCGGTCGACTTGCTGACTTTGGGGCTGCGGTCGACTTGCTGACTTTGGGGCTGCGGTCGACTTGCTGACTTTGGGACTGCGCTTCACTTGCTGACTTTGGGGCGGCGGTCGACTTGCTGACTTTGGGGCGGCGGTCGACTTGCTGACTTTGGGGCGGCGGTCGACTTGCTGACTTTGGGGCGGCGGTCGACTTGCTGACTTTGGGGCGGCGGTCGACTTGCTGACTTTGGGGCGGCGGTCGACTTGCTGACTTTGGGGCGGCGGTCGACTTGCTGACTTTGGGGCGGCGGTCGACTTGCTGACTTTGGGGCGGCGGTCGACTTGCTGACTTGGGGGCGGCGGTCGACTTGCTGACTTTGGGGCGGCGGTCGACTTGCTGACTTTGGGGCTGCGGTCGACTTGCTGACTTTGGGGCTGCGGTCGACTTGCTGACTTTGGGACTGCGCTTCACTTGCTGACTTTGGGGCGGCGGTCGACTTGCTGACTTTGGGGCGGCGGTCGACTTGCTGACTTTGGGGCGGCGGTCGACTTGCTGACTTTGGGGCGGCGGTCGACTTGCTGACTTTGGGGCGGCGGTCGACTTGCTGACTTTGGGGCGGCGGTCGACTTGCTGACTTTGGGGCGGCGGTCGACTTGCTGACTTTGGGGCTGCGGTCGACTTGCTGACTTTGGGGCTGCGGTCGACTTGCTGACTTTGGGACTGCGCTTCACTTGCTGACTTTGGGGCGGCGGTCGACTTGCTGACTTTGGGGCGGCGGTCGACTTGCTGACTTTGGGGCGGCGGTCGACTTGCTGACTTTGGGGCGGCGGTCGACTTGCTGACTTTGGGGCGGCGGTCGACTTGCTGACTTTGGGGCGGCGGTCGACTTGCTGACTTTGGGGCGGCGGTCGACTTGCTGACTTTGGGGCTGCGGTCGACTTGCTGACTTTGGGGCGGCGGTCGACTTGCTGACTTTGGGGCGGCGGTCGACTTGCTGACTTTGGGGCGGCGGTCGACTTGCTGACTTTGGGGCGGCGGTCGACTTGCTGACTTTGGGGCGGCGGTCGACTTGCTGACTTTGGGGCGGCGGTCGACTTGCTGACTTTGGGGCTGCGGTCGACTTGCTGACTTTGGGGCTGCGGTCGACTTGCTGACTTTGGGACTGCGCTTCACTTGCTGACTTTGGGGCGGCGGTCGACTTGCTGACTTTGGGGCGGCGGTCGACTTGCTGACTTTGGGGCGGCGGTCGACTTGCTGACTTTGGGGCGGCGGTCGACTTGCTGACTTTGGGGCGGCGGTCGACTTGCTGACTTTGGGGCGGCGGTCGACTTGCTGACTTTGGGGCGGCGGTCGACTTGCTGACTTTGGGGCTGCGGTCGACTTGCTGACTTTGGGGCTGCGGTCGACTTGCTGACTTTGGGACTGCGCTTCACTTGCTGACTTTGGGGCGGCGGTCGACTTGCTGACTTTGGGGCGGCGGTCGACTTGCTGACTTTGGGGCGGCGGTCGACTTGCTGACTTTGGGGCGGCGGTCGACTTGCTGACTTTGGGGCGGCGGTCGACTTGCTGACTTTGGGGCGGCGGTCGACTTGCTGACTTTGGGGCGGCGGTCGACTTGCTGACTTTGGGGCTGCGGTCGACTTGCTGACTTTGGGGCTGCGGTCGACTTGTTAACTGGGAATGCGGTCGACTTGCTGACTTTTGGAGTGTGTTTGACTTGCTGAAATTGAGGCTGCGATCAACTTGCTGAAATTGAGGCTGCGCTTCACTTGCTGACTTTGGGACTGCGGTCGACTTGCTGAATTTGGGGCGGCGGTCGACTTGCTGACTTTGGGGCGGCGGTCGACTTGCTGACTTTGGGGCGGCGGTCGACTTGCTGACTTTGGGGCGGCGGTCGACTTGCTGACTTTGGGGCGGCGGTCGACTTGCTGACTTTGGGGCTGCGGTCGACTTGCTGACTTTGGGGCGGCGGTCGACTTGCTGACTTTGGGGCGGCGGTCGACTTGCTGACTTTGGGGCTGCGGTCGACTTGCTGACTTTGGGGCTGGGGTCGACTTGCTGACTTTGGGGCGGCGGTCGACTTGCTGACTTTGGGGCGGCGGTCGACTTGCTGACTTTGGGGCGGCGGTCGACTTGCTGACTTGGGGGCGGCGGTCGACTTGCTGACTTGGGGGCGGCGGTCGACTTGCTGACTTGGGGGCGGCGGTCGACTTGCTGACTTGGGGGCGGCGGTCGACTTGCTGACTTGGGGGCGGCGGTCGACTTGCTGACTTGGGGGCGGCGGTCGACTTGCTGACTTGGGGGCGGCGGTCGACTTGCTGACTTGGGGGCGGCGGTCGACTTGCTGACTTGGGGGCGGCGGTCGACTTGCTGACTTGGGGGCTGCGGTCGACTTGCTGACTTGGGGGCTGCGGTCGACTTGCTGACTTGGGGGCTGCGGTCGACTTGCTGACTTGGGGGCTGCGGTCGACTTGCTGACTTGGGGGCTGCGGTCGACTTGCTGACTTTTGGAGTGTGTTTGACTTGCTGAAATTGAGGCTGCGGTCGACTTGCTGACTTTGGGGCGGCGGTCGACTTGCTGACTTTGGGGCTGCGGTCGACTTGCTGACTTTGGGGCTGCGGTCGACTTGCTGACATTGGGACTGCGCTTCACTTGCTGACTTTGGGGCGGCGGTCGACTTGCTGACTTTGGGGCGGCGGTCGACTTGCTGACTTTGGGGCGGCGGTCGACTTGCTGACTTTGGGGCGGCGGTCGACTTGCTGACTTTGGGGCGGCGGTCGACTTGCTGACTTTGGGGCGGCGGTCGACTTGCTGACTTTGGGGCTGCGGTCGACTTGCTGACTTTGGGGCTGCGGTCGACTTGTTAACTGGGAATGCGGTCGACTTGCTGACTTTTGGAGTGTGTTTGACTTGCTGAAATTGAGGCTGCGATCGACTTGCTGAAATTGAGGCAGCGCTTCACTTGCTGACTTTGGGACTGCGGTCGACTTGCTGAATTTGGGGCGGCGGTCGACTTGCTGACTTTGGGGCGGCGGTCGACTTGCTGACTTGGGGGCGGCGGTCGACTTGCTGACTTGGGGGCGGCGGTCGACTTGCTGACTTGGGGGCGGCGGTCGACTTGCTGACTTGGGGGCGGCGGTCGACTTGCTGACTTGGGGGCGGCGGTCGACTTGCTGACTTGGGGGCGGCGGTCGACTTGCTGACTTGGGGGCGGCGGTCGACTTGCTGACTTGGGGGCGGCGGTCGACTTGCTGACTTGGGGGCTGCGGTCGACTTGCTGACTTGGGGGCTGCGGTCGACTTGCTGACTTGGGGGCTGCGGTCGACTTGCTGACTTGGGGGCTGCGGTCGACTTGCTGACTTGGGGGCTGCGGTCGACTTGCTGACTTGGGGGCTGCGGTCGACTTGCTGACTTGGGGGCTGCGGTCGACTTGCTGACTTTTGGAGTGTGTTTGACTTGCTGAAATTGAGGCTGCGGTCGACTTGCTGACTTTGGGGCGGCGGTCGACTTGCTGACTTTGGGGCTGCGGTCGACTTGCTGACTTTGGGGCTGCGGTCGACTTGCTGACTTTGGGACTGCGCTTCACTTGCTGACTTTGGGGCGGCGGTCGACTTGCTGACTTTGGGGCGGCGGTCGACTTGCTGACTTTGGGGCGGCGGTCGACTTGCTGACTTTGGGGCGGCGGTCGACTTGCTGACTTTGGGGCGGCGGTCGACTTGCTGACTTTGGGGCGGCGGTCGACTTGCTGACTTGGGGGCGGCGGTCGACTTGCTGACTTTGGGGCGGCGGTCGACTTGCTGACTTTGGGGCTGCGGTCGACTTGCTGACTTTGGGGCTGCGGTCGACTTGCTGACTTTGGGACTGCGCTTCACTTGCTGACTTTGGGGCGGCGGTCGACTTGCTGACTTTGGGGCGGCGGTCGACTTGCTGACTTTGGGGCGGCGGTCGACTTGCTGACTTTGGGGCGGCGGTCGACTTGCTGACTTTGGGGCGGCGGTCGACTTGCTGACTTTGGGGCGGCGGTCGACTTGCTGACTTTGGGGCGGCGGTCGACTTGCTGACTTTGGGGCGGCGGTCGACTTGCTGACTTTGGGGCGGCGGTCGACTTGCTGACTTTGGGGCTGCGGTCGACTTGCTGACTTTGGGGCTGCGGTCGACTTGTTAACTGGGAATGCGGTCGACTTGCTGACTTTTGGAGTGTGTTTGACTTGCTGAAATTGAGGCTGCGATCAACTTGCTGAAATTGAGGCTGCGCTTCACTTGCTGACTTTGGGACTGCGGTCGACTTGCTGAATTTGGGGCGGCGGTCGACTTGCTGACTTTGGGGCGGCGGTCGACTTGCTGACTTTGGGGCGGCGGTCGACTTGCTGACTTTGGGGCGGCGGTCGACTTGCTGACTTTGGGGCGGCGGTCGACTTGCTGACTTTGGGGCGGCGGTCGACTTGCTGACTTTGGGGCTGCGGTCGACTTGCTGACTTTGGGGCGGCGGTCGACTTGCTGACTTTGGGGCGGCGGTCGACTTGCTGACTTTGGGGCGGCGGTCGACTTGCTGACTTTGGGGCGGCGGTCGACTTGCTGACTTTGGGGCGGCGGTCGACTTGCTGACTTTGGGGCGGCGGTCGACTTGCTGACTTTGGGGCGGCGGTCGACTTGCTGACTTGGGGGCGGCGGTCGACTTGCTGACTTGGGGGCGGCGGTCGACTTGCTGACTTGGGGGCGGCGGTCGACTTGCTGACTTGGGGGCGGCGGTCGACTTGCTGACTTGGGGGCTGCGGTCGACTTGCTGACTTGGGGGCTGCGGTCGACTTGCTGACTTGGGGGCTGCGGTCGACTTGCTGACTTGGGGGCTGCGGTCGACTTGCTGACTTTTGGAGTGTGTTTGACTTGCTGAAATTGAGGCTGCGGTCGACTTGCTGACTTTGGGGCGGCGGTCGACTTGCTGACTTTGGGGCTGCGGTCGACTTGCTGACTTTGGGGCTGCGGTCGACTTGCTGACTTTGGGGCTGCGGTCGACTTGCTGACTTTGGGACTGCGCTTCACTTGCTGACTTTGGGGCGGCGGTCGACTTGCTGACTTTGGGGCGGCGGTCGACTTGCTGACTTTGGGGCGGCGGTCGACTTGCTGACTTTGGGGCGGCGGTCGACTTGCTGACTTTGGGGCGGCGGTCGACTTGCTGACTTGGGGGCGGCGGTCGACTTGCTGACTTGGGGGCGGCGGTCGACTTGCTGACTTTGGGGCGGCGGTCGACTTGCTGACTTTGGGGCGGCGGTCGACTTGCTGACTTTGGGGCTGCGGTCGACTTGCTGACTTTGGGACTGCGCTTCACTTGCTGACTTTGGGGCGGCGGTCGACTTGCTGACTTTGGGGCGGCGGTCGACTTGCTGACTTTGGGGCGGCGGTCGACTTGCTGACTTTGGGGCGGCGGTCGACTTGCTGACTTTGGGGCGGCGGTCGACTTGCTGACTTGGGGGCTGCGGTCGACTTGCTGACTTGGGGGCTGCGGTCGACTTGCTGACTTGGGGGCTGCGGTCGACTTGCTGACTTGGGGGCTGCGGTCGACTTGCTGACTTGGGGGCTGCGGTCGACTTGCTGACTTGGGGGCTGCGGTCGACTTGCTGAATTTGGGGCTGCGCTTGACTTGCTGACTTTGGGGCTGCGGTCGACTTGCTGACTTTGGGGCTGCGGTCGACTTGCTGACTTTGGGGCTGCGGTCGACTTGCTGACTTTGGGGCTGCGGTCGACTTGCTGAAATTGAGGCTGCGGTCGACTTGCTAACTTTGGGACTGCGCTTGACTTGCTGACTTTGGGACTGCGCTTCACTTGCTGACTTTGGGGCTGCGGTCGACTTGCTGACTTTGGGGCTGCGGTCGACTTGCTGACTTTGGGGCTGCGGTCGACTTGCTGACTTTGGGGCTGCGGTCGACTTGCTGACTTTGGGGCTGCGGTCGACTTGCTGACTTTGGGACTGCGCTTCACTTGCTGACTTTGGGGCGGCGGTCGACTTGCTGACTTTGGGGCGGCGGTCGACTTGCTGACTTTGGGGCGGCGGTCGACTTGCTGACTTTGGGGCGGCGGTCGACTTGCTGACTTGGGGGCGGCGGTCGACTTGCTGACTTGGGGGCGGCGGTCGACTTGCTGACTTTGGGGCGGCGGTCGACTTGCTGACTTTGGGGCGGCGGTCGACTTGCTGACTTTGGGGCTGCGGTCGACTTGCTGACTTTGGGACTGCGCTTCACTTGCTGACTTTGGGGCGGCGGTCGACTTGCTGACTTTGGGGCGGCGGTCGACTTGCTGACTTTGGGGCGGCGGTCGACTTGCTGACTTTGGGGCGGCGGTCGACTTGCTGACTTTGGGGCGGCGGTCGACTTGCTGACTTGGGGGCTGCGGTCGACTTGCTGACTTGGGGGCTGCGGTCGACTTGCTGACTTGGGGGCTGCGGTCGACTTGCTGACTTGGGGGCTGCGGTCGACTTGCTGACTTGGGGGCTGCGGTCGACTTGCTGAATTTGGGGCTGAGCTTGACTTGCTGACTTTGGGGCTGCGGTCGACTTGCTGACTTTGGGGCTGCGGTCGACTTGCTGACTTTGGGGCTGCGGTCGACTTGCTGACTTTGGGGCTGCGGTCGACTTGCTGAAATTGAGGCTGCGGTCGACTTCCTAACTTTGGGACTGCGCTTGACTTGCTGACTTTGGGACTGCGCTTCACTTGCTGACTTTGGGGCTGCGGTCGACTTGCTGACTTTGGGGCTGCGGTCGACTTGCTGACTTTGGGGCTGCGGTCGACTTGCTGACTTGGGGGCTGCGGTCGACTTGCTGACTTGGGGGCTGCGGTCGACTTGCTGACTTGGGGGCTGCGGTCGACTTGCTGACTTGGGGGCTGCGGTCGACTTGCTGAATTTGGGGCTGCGCTTGACTTGCTGACTTTGGGGCTGCGGTCGACTTGCTGACTTTGGGGCTGCGGTCGACTTGCTGACTTTGGGGCTGCGGTCGACTTGCTGACTTTGGGGCTGCGGTCGACTTGCTGACTTTGGGGCTGCGCTTGACTTGCTGACTTTGGGGCTGCGGTCGACTTGCTGACTTTGGGGCTGCGGTCGACTTGCTGACTTTGGGGCTGCGGTCGACTTGCTGAATTTGGGGCTGCGGTTGACTTGCTGACATTGGGGCTGCGGTCGACTTGCTGACTTTGGGGCTGCGGTCGACTTGCTGACTTTGGGGCTGCGGTCGACTTGCTGACTTTGGGGCTGCGGTCGACTTGCTGACTTTGGGGCTGCGCTTGACTTGCTGACTTTGGGGCTGCGGTCGACTTGCTGACTTTGGGATCGGTAGACTTGCTGACTTTGGGGCTGCGGTAGACTTGCTGACTTTGGGGCTGCGGTCGACTTGCTGACTTTTGGAGTGTGTTTGACTTGCTGAAATTGAGGCTGCGGTCGACTTGCTGACTTTGGGACTGCGCTTGACTTGCTGACTTTGGGACTGCGCTTCACTTGCTGACTTTGGGGCTGCGGTCGACTTGCTGACTTTGGGGCTGCGGTCGACTTGCTGACTTGGGGGCTGCGGTCGACTTGCTGACTTGGGGGCTGCGGTCGACTTGCTGACTTGGGGGCTGCGGTCGACTTGCTGACTTGGGGGCTGCGGTCGACTTGCTGAATTTGGGGCTGCGCTTGACTTGCTGACTTTGGGGCTGCGGTCGACTTGCTGACTTTTGGAGTGTGTTTGACTTGCTGAAATTGAGGCTGCGGTCGACTTGCTGACTTTAGGACTGCGCTTCACTTGCTGACTTTGGGGCTGCGCTTCACTTGCTGACTTTGGGGCTGCGGTCGACTTGCTGACTTTGGGGCTGCGGTCGACTTGCTGACTTTGGGGCTGCGGTTGACTTGCTGACTTTGGGGCTGCGGTCGACTTGCTGACTTTGGGATCGGTAGACTTGCTGACTTTGGGGCTGCGGTAGACTTGCTGACTTTGGGGCTGCGGTCGACTTGCTGACTTTTGGAGTGTGTTTGACTTGCTGAAATTGAGGCTGCGGTCGACTTGCTGACTTTGGGACTGCGCTTGACTTGCTGACTTTGGGACTGCGCTTCACTTGCTGACTTTGGGGCTGCGGTCGACTTGCTGACTTTGGGGCTGCGGTCGACTTGCTGACTTTGGGGCTGCGGTCGACTTGCTGACTTTGGGGCTGCGGTCGACTTGCTGACTTGGGGGCTGCGGTCGACGTGCTGACTTGGGGGCTGCGGTCGACTTGCTGACTTGGGGGCTGCGGTCGACTTGCTGAATTTGGGGCTGCGGTCGACTTGCTGACTTTGGGGCTGCGGTCGACTTGCTGACTTTGGGGCTGCGGTCGACTTGCTGACTTTGGGGCTGCGGTCGACTTGCTGACTTTGGGGCTGCGGTCGACTTGCTGACTTTGGGGCTGCGGTCGACTTGCTGACTTTGGGGCTGCGCTTGACTTGCTGACTTTGGGGCTGCGGTCGACTTGCTGACTTTGGGGCTGCGGTCGACTTGCTGACTTTGGGGCTGCGGTCGACTTGCTGACTTTGGGGCTGCGGTCGACTTGCTGACTTTGGGGCTGCGGTCGACTTGCTGACTTTGGGGCTGCGCTTGACTTGCTGACTTTGGGGCTGCGGTCGACTTGCTGACTTTGGGGCTGCGCTTCACTTGCTGACTTTGGGGCTGCGGTCGACTTGCTGACTTTGGGGCTGCGGTCGACTTGCTGACTTTGGGGCTGCGGTCGACTTGCTGACTTTGGGGCTGCGGTCGACTTGCTGACTTGGGGGCTGCGGTCGACGTGCTGACTTGGGGGCTGCGGTCGACTTGCTGACTTGGGGGCTGCGGTCGACTTGCTGAATTTGGGGCTGCGGTCGACTTGCTGACTTTGGGGCTGCGGTCGACTTGCTGACTTTGGGGCTGCGGTCGACTTGCTGACTTTGGGGCTGCGGTCGACTTGCTGACTTTGGGGCTGCGGTCGACTTGCTGACTTTGGGGCTGCGGTCGACTTGCTGACTTTGGGGCTGCGCTTGACTTGCTGACTTTGGGGCTGCGGTCGACTTGCTGACTTTGGGGCTGCGGTCGACTTGCTGACTTTGGGGCTGCGGTCGACTTGCTGACTTTGGGGCTGCGGTCGACTTGCTGACTTTGGGGCTGCGCTTGACTTGCTGACTTTGGGGCTGCGGTCGACTTGCTGACTTTGGGGCTGCGGTCGACTTGCTGACTTTGGGGCTGCGGTCGACTTGCTGACTTGGGGGCTGCGGTCGACTTGCTGACTTGGGGGCTGCGGTCGACTTGCTGACTTGGGGGCGGCGGTCGACTTGCTGACTTTGGGGCGGCGGTCGACTTGCTGACTTGGGGGCTGCGGTCGACTTGCTGACTTTTGGAGTGTGTTTGACTTGCTGAAATTGAGGCTGCGGTCGACTTGCTGACTTTAGGACTGCGCTTCACTTGCTGACTTTGGGGCTGCGCTTCACTTGCTGACTTTGGGGCTGCGGTCGACTTGCTGACTTTGGGGCTGCGGTCGACTTGCTGACTTTGGGGCTGCGGTCGACTTGCTGACTTTGGGGCTGCGGTCGACTTGCTGACTTTGGGATCGGTAGACTTGCTGACTTTGGGGCTGCGGTAGACTTGCTGACTTTGGGGCTGCGGTCGACTTGCTGAATTTTGGAGTGTGTTTGACTTGCTGAAATTGAGGCTGCGGTCGACTTGCTGACTTTGGGACTGCGCTTGACTTGCTGACTTTGGGACTGCGCTTCACTTGCTGACTTTGGGGCTGCGGTCGACTTGCTGACTTTGGGGCTGCGGTCGACTTGCTGACTTGGGGGCTGCGGTCGACTTGCTGACTTGGGGGCTGCGGTCGACTTGCTGACTTGGGGGCTGCGGTCGACTTGCTGACTTGGGGGCTGCGGTCGACTTGCTGAATTTGGGGCGGCGGTCGACTTGCTGACTTTGGGGCTGCGGTCGACTTGCTGACTTTGGGGCTGCGGTCGACTTGTTAACTGGGAATGCGGTCGACTTGCTGACTTTTGGAGTGTGTTTGACTTGCTGAAATTGAGGCTGCGATCAACTTGCTGAAATTGAGGCTGCGCTTCACTTGCTGACTTTGGGACTGCGGTCGACTTGCTGAATTTGGGGCGGCGGTCGACTTGCTGACTTTGGGGCGGCGGTCGACTTGCTGACTTTGGGGCGGCGGTCGACTTGCTGACTTTGGGGCTGCGGTCGACTTGCTGACTTTGGGGCGGCGGTCGACTTGCTGACTTTGGGGCGGCGGTCGACTTGCTGACTTTGGGGCTGCGGTCGACTTGCTGACTTTGGGGCTGGGGTCGACTTGCTGACTTTGGGGCGGCGGTCGACTTGCTGACTTTGGGGCGGCGGTCGACTTGCTGACTTGGGGGCGGCGGTCGACTTGCTGACTTGGGGGCGGCGGTCGACTTGCTGACTTGGGGGCGGCGGTCGACTTGCTGACTTGGGGGCGGCGGTCGACTTGCTGACTTGGGGGCGGCGGTCGACTTGCTGACTTGGGGGCGGCGGTCGACTTGCTGACTTGGGGGCGGCGGTCGACTTGCTGACTTGGGGGCTGCGGTCGACTTGCTGACTTGGGGGCTGCGGTCGACTTGCTGACTTGGGGGCTGCGGTCGACTTGCTGACTTGGGGGCTGCGGTCGACTTGCTGACTTGGGGGCTGCGGTCGACTTGCTGACTTTTGGAGTGTGTTTGACTTGCTGAAATTGAGGCTGCGGTCGACTTGCTGACTTTGGGGCGGCGGTCGACTTGCTGACTTTGGGGCTGCGGTCGACTTGCTGACTTTGGGGCTGCGGTCGACTTGCTGACATTGGGACTGCGCTTCACTTGCTGACTTTGGGGCGGCGGTCGACTTGCTGACTTTGGGGCGGCGGTCGACTTGCTGACTTTGGGGCGGCGGTCGACTTGCTGACTTTGGGGCGGCGGTCGACTTGCTGACTTTGGGGCGGCGGTCGACTTGCTGACTTTGGGGCGGCGGTCGACTTGCTGACTTGGGGGCGGCGGTCGACTTGCTGACTTTGGGGCGGCGGTCGACTTGCTGACTTTGGGGCGGCGGTCGACTTGCTGACTTTGGGGCGGCGGTCGACTTGCTGACTTTGGGGCGGCGGTCGACTTGCTGACTTGGGGGCGGCGGTCGACTTGCTGACTTGGGGGCGGCGGTCGACTTGCTGACTTGGGGGCGGCGGTCGACTTGCTGACTTGGGGGCGGCGGTCGACTTGCTGACTTGGGGGCGGCGGTCGACTTGCTGACTTGGGGGCGGCGGTCGACTTGCTGACTTGGGGGCGGCGGTCGACTTGCTGACTTGGGGGCTGCGGTCGACTTGCTGACTTGGGGGCTGCGGTCGACTTGCTGACTTGGGGGCTGCGGTCGACTTGCTGACTTGGGGGCTGCGGTCGACTTGCTGACTTGGGGGCTGCGGTCGACTTGCTGACTTTTGGAGTGTGTTTGACTTGCTGAAATTGAGGCTGCGGTCGACTTGCTGACTTTGGGGCGGCGGTCGACTTGCTGACTTTGGGGCTGCGGTCGACTTGCTGACTTTGGGGCTGCGGTCGACTTGCTGACATTGGGACTGCGCTTCACTTGCTGACTTTGGGGCGGCGGTCGACTTGCTGACTTTGGGGCGGCGGTCGACTTGCTGACTTTGGGGCGGCGGTCGACTTGCTGACTTTGGGGCGGCGGTCGACTTGCTGACTTTGGGGCGGCGGTCGACTTGCTGACTTTGGGGCGGCGGTCGACTTGCTGACTTTGGGGCGGCGGTCGACTTGCTGACTTTGGGGCGGCGGTCGACTTGCTGACTTTGGGGCTGCGGTCGACTTGCTGACTTTGGGGCTGCGGTCGACTTGTTAACTGGGAATGCGGTCGACTTGCTGACTTTTGGAGTGTGTTTGACTTGCTGAAATTGAGGCTGCGATCGACTTGCTGAAATTGAGGCTGCGCTTCACTTGCTGACTTTGGGACTGCGGTCGACTTGCTGAATTTGGGGCGGCGGTCGACTTGCTGACTTTGGGGCGGCGGTCGACTTGCTGACTTTGGGGCGGCGGTCGACTTGCTGACTTTGGGGCGGCGGTCGACTTGCTGACTTTGGGGCGGCGGTCGACTTGCTGACTTGGGGGCGGCGGTCGACTTGCTGACTTGGGGGCGGCGGTCGACTTGCTGACTTGGGGGCGGCGGTCGACTTGCTGACTTGGGGGCGGCGGTCGACTTGCTGACTTGGGGGCGGCGGTCGACTTGCTGACTTGGGGGCGGCGGTCGACTTGCTGACTTGGGGGCGGCGGTCGACTTGCTGACTTGGGGGCGGCGGTCGACTTGCTGACTTGGGGGCTGCGGTCGACTTGCTGACTTGGGGGCTGCGGTCGACTTGCTGACTTGGGGGCTGCGGTCGACTTGCTGACTTGGGGGCTGCGGTCGACTTGCTGACTTTTGGAGTGTGTTTGACTTGCTGAAATTGAGGCTGCGGTCGACTTGCTGACTTTGGGGCGGCGGTCGACTTGCTGACTTTGGGGCTGCGGTCGACTTGCTGACTTTGGGGCTGCGGTCGACTTGCTGACTTTGGGACTGCGCTTTACTTGCTGACTTTGGGGCGGCGGTCGACTTGCTGACTTTGGGGCGGCGGTCGACTTGCTGACTTTGGGGCGGCGGTCGACTTGCTGACTTTGGGGCGGCGGTCGACTTGCTGACTTTGGGGCGGCGGTCGACTTGCTGACTTGGGGGCGGCGGTCGACTTGCTGACTTGGGGGCGGCGGTCGACTTGCTGACTTTGGGGCGGCGGTCGACTTGCTGACTTTGGGGCTGCGGTCGACTTGCTGACTTTGGGGCTGCGGTCGACTTGCTGACTTTGGGACTGCGCTTCACTTGCTGACTTTGGGGCGGCGGTCGACTTGCTGACTTTGGGGCGGCGGTCGACTTGCTGACTTTGGGGCGGCGGTCGACTTGCTGACTTTGGGGCGGCGGTCGACTTGCTGACTTTGGGGCGGCGGTCGACTTGCTGACTTTGGGGCGGCGGTCGACTTGCTGACTTTGGGGCGGCGGTCGACTTGCTGACTTTGGGGCGGCGGTCGACTTGCTGACTTTGGGGCTGCGGTCGACTTGCTGACTTTGGGGCTGCGGTCGACTTGTTAACTGGGAATGCGGTCGACTTGCTGACTTTTGGAGTGTGTTTGACTTGCTGAAATTGAGGCTGCGATCAACTTGCTGAAATTGAGGCTGCGCTTCACTTGCTGACTTTGGGACTGCGGTCGACTTGCTGAATTTGGGGCGGCGGTCGACTTGCTGACTTTGGGGCGGCGGTCGACTTGCTGACTTTGGGGCGGCGGTCGACTTGCTGACTTTGGGGCGGCGGTCGACTTGCTGACTTTGGGGCGGCGGTCGACTTGCTGACTTTGGGGCTGCGGTCGACTTGCTGACTTTGGGGCTGCGGTCGACTTGCTGACTTTGGGGCTGCGGTCGACTTGCTGACTTTGGGGCGGGGGTCGACTTGCTGACTTTGGGGCTGGGGTCGACTTGCTGACTTTGGGGCGGCGGTCGACTTGCTGACTTTGGGGCGGCGGTCGACTTGCTGACTTTGGGGCGGCGGTCGACTTGCTGACTTGGGGGCGGCGGTCGACTTGCTGACTTGGGGGCGGCGGTCGACTTGCTGACTTGGGGGCGGCGGTCGACTTGCTGACTTGGGGGCGGCGGTCGACTTGCTGACTTGGGGGCGGCGGTCGACTTGCTGACTTGGGGGCGGCGGTCGACTTGCTGACTTGGGGGCTGCGGTCGACTTGCTGACTTGGGGGCTGCGGTCGACTTGCTGACTTGGGGGCTGCGGTCGACTTGCTGACTTTGGGGCTGCGGTCGACTTGCTGACTTTGGGGCTGCGGTCGACTTGCTGACTTTGGGACTGCGCTTCACTTGCTGACTTTGGGGCGGCGGTCGACTTGCTGACTTTGGGGCGGCGGTCGACTTGCTGACTTTGGGGCGGCGGTCGACTTGCTGACTTTGGGGCGGCGGTCGACTTGCTGACTTTGGGGCGGCGGTCGACTTGCTGACTTGGGGGCTGCGGTCGACTTGCTGACTTGGGGGCTGCGGTCGACTTGCTGACTTGGGGGCTGCGGTCGACTTGCTGACTTGGGGGCTGCGGTCGACTTGCTGACTTGGGGGCTGCGGTCGACTTGCTGACTTTTGGAGTGTGTTTGACTTGCTGAAATTGAGGCTGCGGTCGACTTGCTGACTTTAGGACTGCGCTTCACTTGCTGACTTTGGGGCTGCGCTTCACTTGCTGACTTTGGGGCTGCGGTCGACTTGCTGACTTTGGGGCTGCGGTCGACTTGCTGACTTTGGGGCTGCGGTTGACTTGCTGACTTTGGGGCTGCGGTCGACTTGCTGACTTTGGGATCGGTAGACTTGCTGACTTTGGGGCTGCGGTAGACTTGCTGACTTTGGGGCTGCGGTCGACTTGCTGACTTTTGGAGTGTGTTTGACTTGCTGAAATTGAGGCTGCGGTCGACTTGCTGACTTTGGGACTGTGCTTGACTTGCTGACTTTGGGACTGCGCTTCACTTGCTGACTTTGGGGCTGCGGTCGACTTGCTGACTTTGGGGCTGCGGTCGACTTGCTGACTTTGGGGCTGCGGTCGACTTGCTGACTTGGGGGCTGCGGTCGACTTGCTGACTTGGGGGCTGCGGTCGACTTGCTGACTTGGGGGCTGCGGTCGACTTGCTGACTTGGGGGCTGCGGTCGACTTGCTGAATTTGGGGCTGCGCTTGACTTGCTGACTTTGGGGCTGCGGTCGACTTGCTGACTTTGGGGCTGCGGTCGACTTGCTGACTTTGGGGCTGCGGTCGACTTGCTGACTTTTGGAGTGTGTTTGACTTGCTGAAATTGAGGCTGCGGTCGACTTGCTGACTTTGGGACTGTGCTTGACTTGCTGACTTTGGGACTGCGCTTCACTTGCTGACTTTGGGGCTGCGGTCGACTTGCTGACTTTGGGGCTGCGGTCGACTTGCTGACTTTGGGGCTGCGGTCGACTTGCTGACTTGGGGGCTGCGGTCGACTTGCTGACTTGGGGGCTGCGGTCGACTTGCTGACTTGGGGGCTGCGGTCGACTTGCTGACTTGGGGGCTGCGGTCGACTTGCTGAATTTGGGGCTGCGCTTGACTTGCTGACTTTGGGGCTGCGGTCGACTTGCTGACTTTGGGGCTGCGGTCGACTTGCTGACTTTGGGGCTGCGGTCGACTTGCTGACTTTGGGGCTGCGGTCGACTTGCTGACTTTGGGGCTGCGCTTGACTTGCTGACTTTGGGGCTGCGGTCGACTTGCTGACTTTGGGGCTGCGGTCGACTTGCTGACTTTGGGGCTGCGGTTGACTTGCTGACTTTGGGGCTGCGGTCGACTTGCTGACTTTGGGGCTGCGGTCGACTTGCTGACTTTGGGGCTGCGGTCGACTTGCTGACTTTGGGGCTGCGGTCGACTTGCTGACTTTGGGGCTGCGCTTGACTTGCTGACTTTGGGGCTGCGGTCGACTTGCTGACTTTGGGATCGGTAGACTTGCTGACTTTGGGGCTGCGGTCGACTTGCTGACTTTTGGAGTGTGTTTGACTTGCTGAAATTGAGGCTGCGGTCGACTTGCTGACTTTGGGACTGCGCTTGACTTGCTGACTTTGGGACTGCGCTTCACTTGCTGACTTTGGGGCTGCGGTCGACTTGCTGACTTTGGGGCTGCGGTCGACTTGCTGACTTGGGGGCTGCGGTCGACTTGCTGACTTGGGGGCTGCGGTCGACTTGCTGACTTGGGGGCTGCGGTCGACTTGCTGACTTGGGGGCTGCGGTCGACTTGCTGACTTGGGGGCTGCGGTCGACTTGCTGAATTTGGGGCTGCGCTTGACTTGCTGACTTTGGGGCTGCGGTCGACTTGCTGACTTTTGGAGTGTGTTTGACTTGCTGAAATTGAGGCTGCGGTCGACTTGCTGACTTTAGGACTGCGCTTCACTTGCTGACTTTGGGGCTGCGCTTCACTTGCTGACTTTGGGGCTGCGGTCGACTTGCTGACTTTGGGGCTGCGGTCGACTTGCTGACTTTGGGGCTGCGGTTGACTTGCTGACTTTGGGGCTGCGGTCGACTTGCTGACTTTGGGATCGGTAGACTTGCTGACTTTGGGGCTGCGGTAGACTTGCTGACTTTGGGGCTGCGGTCGACTTGCTGACTTTTGGAGTGTGTTTGACTCGCTGAAATTGAGGCTGCGGTCGACTTGCTGACTTTGGGACTGCGCTTGACTTGCTGACTTTGGGACTGCGCTTCACTTGCTGACTTTGGGGCTGCGGTCGACTTGCTGACTTTGGGGCTGCGGTCGACTTGCTGACTTGGGGGCTGCGGTCGACTTGCTGACTTGGGGGCTGCGGTCGACTTGCTGACTTGGGGGCTGCGGTCGACTTGCTGACTTGGGGGCTGCGGTCGACTTGCTGACTTGGGGGCTGCGGTCGACTTGCTGAATTTGGGGCTGCGCTTGACTTGCTGACTTTGGGGCTGCGGTCGACTTGCTGACTTTGGGGCTGCGGTCGACTTGCTGACTTTGGGGCTGCGGTCGACTTGCTGACTTTGGGGCTGCGGTCGACTTGCTGACTTTGGGGCTGCGCTTGACTTGCTGACTTTGGGGCTGCGGTCGACTTGCTGACTTTGGGGCTGCGGTCGACTTGCTGACTTTGGGGCTGCGGTCGACTTGCTGACTTTGGGGCTGCGGTCGACTTGCTGACTTTGGGGCTGCGGTCGACTTGCTGACTTTGGGGCTGCGCTTGACTTGCTGACTTTGGGGCTGCGGTCGACTTGCTGACTTTGGGGCTGCGGTCGACTTGCTGACTTTGGGGCTGCGGTCGACTTGCTGACTTGGGGGCTGCGGTCGACTTGCTGACTTGGGGGCTGCGGTCGACTTGCTGACTTGGGGGCGGCGGTCGACTTGCTGACTTTGGGGCGGCGGTCGACTTGCTGACTTGGGGGCTGCGGTCGACTTGCTGACTTTTGGAGTGTGTTTGACTTGCTGAAATTGAGGCTGCGGTCGACTTGCTGACTTTAGGACTGCGCTTCACTTGCTGACTTTGGGGCTGCGCTTCACTTGCTGACTTTGGGGCTGCGGTCGACTTGCTGACTTTGGGGCTGCGGTCGACTTGCTGACTTTGGGGCTGCGGTTGACTTGCTGACTTTGGGGCTGCGGTCGACTTGCTGACTTTGGGATCGGTAGACTTGCTGACTTTGGGGCTGCGGTAGACTTGCTGACTTTGGGGCTGCGGTCGACTTGCTGACTTTTGGAGTGTGTTTGACTTGCTGAAATTGAGGCTGCGGTCGACTTGCTGACTTTGGGACTGCGCTTGACTTGCTGACTTTGGGACTGCGCTTCACTTGCTGACTTTGGGACTGCGGTCGACTTGCTGACTTTGGGGCTGCGGTCGACTTGCTGACTTGGGGGCTGCGGTCGACTTGCTGACTTGGGGGCTGCGGTCGACTTGCTGACTTGGGGGCTGCGGTCGACTTGCTGACTTGGGGGCTGCGGTCGACTTGCTGAATTTGGGGCTGCGCTTGACTTGCTGACTTTGGGGCTGCGGTCGACTTGCTGACTTTTGGAGTGTGTTTGACTTGCTGAAATTGAGGCTGCGGTCGACTTGCTGACTTTAGGACTGCGCTTCACTTGCTGACTTTGGGGCTGCGCTTCACTTGCTGACTTTGGGGCTGCGGTCGACTTGCTGACTTTGGGGCTGCGGTCGACTTGCTGACTTTGGGATCGGTAGACTTGCTGACTTTGGGGCTGCGGTAGACTTGCTGACTTTGGGGCTGCGGTAGACTTGCTGACTTTGGGGCTGCGGTAGACTTGCTGACTTTGGGGCGGCGGTCGACTTGCTGACTTTTGGAGTGTGTTTGACTTGCTGAAATTGAGGCTGCGGTCGACTTGCTGACTTTGGGACTGCGCTTGACTTGCTGACTTTGGGACTGCGCTTCACTTGCTGACTTTGGGGCTGCGGTCGACTTGCTGACTTTGGGGCTGCGGTCGACTTGCTGACTTGGGGGCTGCGGTCGACTTGCTGACTTGGGGGCTGCGGTCGACTTGCTGACTTGGGGGCTGCGGTCGACTTGCTGACTTGGGGGCTGCGGTCGACTTGCTGACTTGGGGGCTGCGGTCGACTTGCTGACTTGGGGGCTGCGCTTGACTTGCTGACTTTGGGGCTGCGGTCGACTTGCTGACTTTGGGGCTGCGGTCGACTTGCTGACTTTGGGGCTGCGGTCGACTTGCTGACTTGGGGGCTGCGGTCGACTTGCTGACTTGGGGGCTGCGGTCGACTTGCTGACTTGGGGGCGGCGGTCGACTTGCTGACTTTGGGGCGGCGGTCGACTTGCTGACTTGGGGGCTGCGGTCGACTTGCTGACTTTGGGGCTGCGGTCGACTTGCTGACTTTAGGACTGCGCTTCACTTGCTGACTTTGGGGCTGCGCTTCACTTGCTGACTTTGGGGCTGCGGTCGACTTGCTGACTTTGGGGCTGCGGTCGACTTGCTGACTTTGGGGCTGCGGTTGACTTGCTGACTTTGGGGCTGCGGTCGACTTGCTGACTTTGGGATCGGTAGACTTGCTGACTTTGGGGCTGCGGTAGACTTGCTGACTTTGGGGCTGCGGTCGACTTGCTGACTTTTGGAGTGTGTTTGACTTGCTGAAATTGAGGCTGCGGTCGACTTGCTGACTTTAGGACTGCGCTTCACTTGCTGACTTTGGGGCTGCGCTTCACTTGCTGACTTTGGGGCTGCGGTCGACTTGCTGACTTTGGGGCTGCGGTCGACTTGCTGACTTTGGGGCTGCGGTTGACTTGCTGACTTTGGGGCTGCGGTCGACTTGCTGACTTTGGGATCGGTAGACTTGCTGACTTTGGGGCTGCGGTAGACTTGCTGACTTTGGGGCTGCGGTCGACTTGCTGACTTTTGGAGTGTGTTTGACTTGCTGAAATTGAGGCTGCGGTCGACTTGCTGACTTTGGGACTGCGCTTGACTTGCTGACTTTGGGACTGCGCTTCACTTGCTGACTTTGGGGCTGCGGTCGACTTGCTGACTTTGGGGCTGCGGTCGACTTGCTGACTTGGGGGCTGCGGTCGACTTGCTGACTTGGGGGCTGCGGTCGACTTGCTGACTTGGGGGCTGCGGTCGACTTGCTGACTTGGGGGCTGCGGTCGACTTGCTGAATTTGGGGCTGCGCTTGACTTGCTGACTTTGGGGCTGCGGTCGACTTGCTGACTTTTGGAGTGTGTTTGACTTGCTGAAATTGAGGCTGCGGTCGACTTGCTGACTTTAGGACTGCGCTTCACTTGCTGACTTTGGGGCTGCGCTTCACTTGCTGACTTTGGGGCTGCGGTCGACTTGCTGACTTTGGGGCTGCGGTCGACTTGCTGACTTTGGGATCGGTAGACTTGCTGACTTTGGGGCTGCGGTAGACTTGCTGACTTTGGGGCTGCGGTAGACTTGCTGACTTTGGGGCTGCGGTAGACTTGCTGACTTTGGGGCGGCGGTCGACTTGCTGACTTTTGGAGTGTGTTTGACTTGCTGAAATTGAGGCTGCGGTCGACTTGCTGACTTTGGGACTGCGCTTGACTTGCTGACTTTGGGACTGCGCTTCACTTGCTGACTTTGGGGCTGCGGTCGACTTGCTGACTTTGGGGCTGCGGTCGACTTGCTGACTTGGGGGCTGCGGTCGACTTGCTGACTTGGGGGCTGCGGTCGACTTGCTGACTTGGGGGCTGCGGTCGACTTGCTGACTTGGGGGCTGCGGTCGACTTGCTGACTTGGGGGCTGCGGTCGACTTGCTGACTTGGGGGCTGCGGTCGACTTGCTGACTTGGGGGCTGCGGTCGACTTGCTGAATTTGGGGCTGCGCTTGACTTGCTGACTTTGGGGCTGCGGTCGACTTGCTGACTTTGGGGCTGCGGTCGACTTGCTGACTTTGGGGCTGCGGTCGACTTGCTGACTTTGGGGCTGCGGTCGACTTGCTGACTTTGGGGCTGCGGTCGACTTGCTGACTTTGGGGCTGCGCTTGACTTGCTGACTTTGGGGCTGCGGTCGACTTGCTGACTTTGGGGCTGCGGTCGACTTGCTGACTTTGGGGCTGCGGTCGACTTGCTGACTTTGGGGCTGCGGTCGACTTGCTGACTTTGGGGCTGCGGTCGACTTGCTGACTTTGGGGCTGCGGTCGACTTGCTGACTTTGGGGCTGCGCTTGACTTGCTGACTTTGGGGCTGCGGTCGACTTGCTGACTTTGGGGCTGCGGTCGACTTGCTGACTTTGGGGCTGCGGTCGACTTGCTGACTTGGGGGCTGCGGTCGACTTGCTGACTTGGGGGCTGCGGTCGACTTGCTGACTTGGGGGCTGCGGTCGACTTGCTGACTTGGGGGCTGCGGTCGACTTGCTGACTTTGGGGCTGCGGTCGACTTGCTGACTTTGGGGCTGCGGTCGACTTGCTGACTTTGGGGCTGCGGTCGACTTGCTGACTTTGGGGCTGCGGTCGACTTGCTGACTTTGGGACTGCGCTTCACTTGCTGACTTTGGGGCGGCGGTCGACTTGCTGACTTTGGGGCGGCGGACGACTTGCTGACTTTTGGAGTGGCGGTCGACTTGCTGACTTTTGGAGTGTGTTTGACTTGCTGAAATTGAGGCTGCGGTCGACTTGCTGACTTTGGGACTGCGCTTCACTTGCTGACTTTGGGGCTGCGGTCGACTTGCTGACTTTGGGGCTGCGGTCGACTTGCTGACTTTGGGGCTGCGGTCGACTTGCTGACTTTGGGGCTGCGGTCGACTTGCTGACTTTGGGGCTGCGGTCGACTTGCTGACTTTGGGGCTGCGCTTGACTTGCTGACTTTGGGGCTGCGGTCGACTTGCTGACTTTGGGGCTGCGGTCGACTTGCTGACTTTGGGGCTGCGGTCGACTTGCTGACTTGGGGGCTGCGGTCGACTTGCTGACTTGGGGGCTGCGGTCGACTTGCTGACTTGGGGGCTGCGGTCGACTTGCTGACTTGGGGGCTGCGGTCGACTTGCTGACTTTGGGGCTGCGGTCGACTTGCTGACTTTGGGGCGGCGGTCGACTTGCTGACTTTGGGGCTGCGGTCGACTTGCTGACTTGGGGGCTGCGGTCGACTTGCTGACTTGGGGGCTGCGGTCGACTTGCTGACTTGGGGGCTGCGGTCGACTTGCTGACTTGGGGGCTGCGGTCGACTTGCTGACTTTGGGGCTGCGGTCGACTTGCTGACTTTGGGGCTGCGGTCGACTTGCTGACTTTGGGGCTGCGGTCGACTTGCTGACTTTGGGGCTGCGGTCGACTTGCTGACTTTGGGGCTGCGCTTGACTTGCTGACTTTGGGGCTGCGGTCGACTTGCTGACTTTGGGGCTGCGGTCGACTTGCTGACTTGGGGGCTGCGGTCGACTTGCTGACTTGGGGGCTGCGGTCGACTTGCTGACTTGGGGGCTGCGGTCGACTTGCTGACTTGGGGGCTGCGGTCGACTTGCTGACTTTGGGGCTGCGGTCGACTTGCTGACTTTGGGGCTGCGGTCGACTTGCTGACTTTGGGGCTGCGGTCGACTTGCTGACTTTGGGGCTGCGGTCGACTTGCTGACTTTGGGACTGCGCTTCACTTGCTGACTTTGGGGCGGCGGTCGACTTGCTGACTTTGGGGCGGCGGACGACTTGCTGACTTTTGGAGTGGCGGTCGACTTGCTGACTTTTGGAGTGTGTTTGACTTGCTGAAATTGAGGCTGCGGTCGACTTGCTGACTTTGGGACTGCGCTTCACTTGCTGACTTTGGGGCTGCGGTCGACTTGCTGACTTTGGGGCTGCGGTCGACTTGCTGACTTTGGGGCTGCGGTCGACTTGCTGACTTTGGGGCTGCGGTCGACTTGCTGACTTTGGGGCTGCGGTCGACTTGCTGACTTTGGGGCTGCGCTTGACTTGCTGACTTTGGGGCTGCGGTCGACTTGCTGACTTTGGGGCTGCGGTCGACTTGCTGACTTTGGGGCTGCGGTCGACTTGCTGACTTGGGGGCTGCGGTCGACTTGCTGACTTGGGGGCTGCGGTCGACTTGCTGACTTGGGGGCTGCGGTCGACTTGCTGACTTGGGGGCTGCGGTCGACTTGCTGACTTTGGGGCGGCGGTCGACTTGCTGACTTTGGGGCTGCGGTCGACTTGCTGACTTGGGGGCTGCGGTCGACTTGCTGACTTGGGGGCTGCGGTCGACTTGCTGACTTGGGGGCTGCGGTCGACTTGCTGACTTGGGGGCTGCGGTCGACTTGCTGACTTTGGGGCTGCGGTCGACTTGCTGACTTTGGGGCTGCGGTCGACTTGCTGACTTTGGGGCTGCGGTCGACTTGCTGACTTTGGGGCTGCGGTAGACTTGCTGACTTTGGGGCTGCGGTAGACTTGCTGACTTTTGGAGTGTGTTTGACTTGCTGAAATTGAGGCTGCGGTCGACTTGCTGACTTTGGGACTGCGCTTCACTTGCTGACTTTGGGACTGCCCTTCACTTGCTGACTTTGGGGCTGCGGTCGACTTGCTGACTTTGGGGCTGCGGTCGACTTGCTGACTTTGGGGCTGCGGTCGACTTGCTGACTTTGGGGCTGCGGTCGACTTGCTGACTTTGGGGCTGCGGTCGACTTGCTGACTTTTGGAGTGTGTTTGACTTGCTGAAATTGAGGCTGCGGTCGACTTGCTGACTTTGGGACTGCGCTTGACTTGCTGACTTTGGGGCTGCGGTCGACTTGCTGACTTTGGGGCTGCGGTCGACTTGCTGACTTTGGGGCTGCGGTCGACTTGCTGACTTTGGGGCTGCGGTCGACTTGCTGACTTTGGGGCTGCGGTCGACTTGCTGACTGTGGGGCTGCGCTTGACTTGCTGACTTTGGGGCTGCGGTCGACTTGCTGACTTTGGGGCTGCGGTCGACTTGCTGACTTTGGGGCTGCGGTCGACTTGCTGACTTGGGGGCTGCGGTCGACTTGCTGACTTGGGGGCTGCGGTCGACTTGCTGACTTGGGGGCTGCGGTCGACTTGCTGACTTGGGGGCTGCGGTCGACTTGCTGACTTTGGGGCTGCGGTCGACTTGCTGACTTTGGGGCTGCGGTCGACTTGCTGACTTTGGGGCTGCGGTCGACTTGCTGACTTTGGGGCTGCGGTCGACTTGCTGACTTTGGGACTGCGCTTCACTTGCTGACTTTGGGGCGGCGGTCGACTTGCTGACTTTGGGGCGGCGGACGACTTGCTGACTTTTGGAGTGGCGGTCGACTTGCTGACTTTTGGAGTGTGTTTGACTTGCTGAAATTGAGGCTGCGGTCGACTTGCTGACTTTGGGACTGCGCTTCACTTGCTGACTTTGGGGCTGCGGTCGACTTGCTGACTTTGGGGCTGCGGTCGACTTGCTGACTTTGGGGCTGCGGTCGACTTGCTGACTTTGGGGCTGCGGTCGACTTGCTGACTTTGGGGCTGCGGTCGACTTGCTGACTTTGGGGCTGCGCTTGACTTGCTGACTTTGGGGCTGCGGTCGACTTGCTGACTTTGGGGCTGCGGTCGACTTGCTGACTTTGGGGCTGCGGTCGACTTGCTGACTTGGGGGCTGCGGTCGACTTGCTGACTTGGGGGCTGCGGTCGACTTGCTGACTTGGGGGCTGCGGTCGACTTGCTGACTTGGGGGCTGCGGTCGACTTGCTGACTTTGGGGCTGCGGTCGACTTGCTGACTTTGGGGCGGCGGTCGACTTGCTGACTTTGGGGCTGCGGTCGACTTGCTGACTTGGGGGCTGCGGTCGACTTGCTGACTTGGGGGCTGCGGTCGACTTGCTGACTTGGGGGCTGCGGTCGACTTGCTGACTTGGGGGCTGCGGTCGACTTGCTGACTTTGGGGCTGCGGTCGACTTGCTGACTTTGGGGCTGCGGTCGACTTGCTGACTTTGGGGCTGCGGTCGACTTGCTGACTTTGGGGCTGCGGTAGACTTGCTGACTTTGGGGCTGCGGTAGACTTGCTGACTTTTGGAGTGTGTTTGACTTGCTGAAATTGAGGCTGCGGTCGACTTGCTGACTTTGGGACTGCGCTTCACTTGCTGACTTTGGGACTGCCCTTCACTTGCTGACTTTGGGGCTGCGGTCGACTTGCTGACTTTGGGGCTGCGGTCGACTTGCTGACTTTGGGGCTGCGGTCGACTTGCTGACTTTGGGGCTGCGGTCGACTTGCTGACTTTGGGGCTGCGGTCGACTTGCTGACTTTTGGAGTGTGTTTGACTTGCTGAAATTGAGGCTGCGGTCGACTTGCTGACTTTGGGACTGCGCTTGACTTGCTGACTTTGGGACTGCGCTTCACTTGCTGACTTTGGGGCGGCGGTCGACTTGCTGACTTTGGGGCGGCGGTCGACTTGCTGACTTTGGGGCGGCGGTCGACTTGCTGACTTTGGGGCGGCGGTCGACTTGCTGACTTTTGGAGTGTGTTTGACTTGCTGAAATTGAGGCTGCGGTCGACTTGCTGACTTTGGGACTGCGCTTCACTTGCTGACTTTGGGGCGGCGGTCGACTTGCTGACTTTGGGGCGGCGGACGACTTGCTGACTTTTGGAGTGGCGGTCGACTTGCTGACTTTTGGAGTGTGTTTGACTTGCTGAAATTGAGGCTGCGGTCGACTTGCTGACTTTGGGACTGCGCTTCACTTGCTGACTTTGGGGCGGCGGTCGACTTGCTGACTTTGGGGCGGCGGTCGACTTGCTGACTTTGGGGCGGCGGTCGACTTGCTGACTTTGGGGCGGCGGTCGACTTGCTGACTTTGGGGCGGCGGTCGACTTGCTGAATTTGGGGCTGCGGTCGACTTGCTGAATTTGGGGCTGCGGTCGACTTGCTGACTTTGGGGCTGCGGTCGACTTGCTGACTTTGGGGCTGCGGTCGACTTGCTGAATTTGGGGCTGCGGTCGACTTGCTGACTTTGGGGCTGCGGTCGACTTGCTGACTTTGGGGCTGCGGTCGAGTTGCTGACTTTGGGGCTGTGGTTGCCTTGCTGAATTTGGGGCTGCGGATGCCTTGCTGACTTTAGGGCTGCGGTTGACTTGCTGACTTTAGGGCTGCGGTTGACTTGCTGACTTTTGGGGCTGCGGTCGACTTGCTGAATTTGGGGCGGCGGTCGACTTGCTGACTTTGGGGCGGCGGTCGACTTGCTGACTTTGGGGCGGCGGTCGACTTGCTGACTTTGGGGCGGCGGTCGACTTGCTGACTTTGGGGCGGCGGTCGACTTGCTGACTTTGGGGCGGCGGTCGACTTGCTGACTTTGGGGCGGCGGTCGACTTGCTTACTTTGGGGCGGCGGTCGACTTGCTGACTTTGGGGCTGCGGTCGACTTGCTGACTTTGGGGCGGCGGTCGACTTGCTGACTTTGGGGCGGCGGTCGACTTGCTGACTTTGGGGCGGCGGTCGACTTGCTGACTTTGGGGCGGCGGTCGACTTGCTGAATTTGGGGCGGCGGTCGACTTGCTGACTTTGGGGCGGCGGTCGACTTGCTGACTTTGGGGCGGCGGTCGACTTGCTGACTTTGGGGCGGCGGTCGACTTGCTGACTTTGGGGCGGCGGTCGACTTGCTGACTTTGGGGCGGCGGTCGACTTGCTGACTTTGGGGCGGCGGTCGACTTGCTGACTTTGGGGCTGCGGTCGCCTTGCTGACTTTGGGGCGGCGGTCGACTTGCTGACTTTGGGGCGGCGGTCGACTTGCTGACTTTGGGGCGGCGGTCGACTTGCTGACTTTGGGGCGGCGGTCGACTTGCTGACTTTGGGACTGCGCTTCACTTGCTGACTTTGGGGCTGCGCTTCACTTGCTGACTTTGGGGCTGCGGTCGACTTGCTGAATTTGGGGCTGCGGTCGACTTGCTGACTTTGGGGCTGCGGTCGCCTTGCTGACTTTGGGGCGGCGGTCGACTTGCTGAATTTGGGGCGGCGGTCGACTTGCTGACTTTTGGGCTGCGGTCGCCTTGCTGACTATGGGGCGGCGGTCGCCTTGCTGACTTTGGGGCGGCGGTCGACTTTCTGACTTTGGGGCGGCGGTCGACTTGCTGACTTTGGGGCGGCGGTAGCCTTGCTGACTTTTGGGCTGCGGTCGACTTGCTGACTTTGGGGCGGCGGTCGACTTGCTGACTTTGGGGCGGCGGTCGACTTGCTGACTTTGGGGCTGCGGTAGCCTTGCTGACTTTTGGGCTGCGGTCGACTTGCTGACTTTGGGGCGGCGGTCGACTTGCTGACTTTGGGGCGGCGGTCGACTTGCTGACTTTGGGGCGGCGGTCGACTTGCTGACTTTGGGGCGGCGGTCGACTTGCTGACTTTGGGGCGGCGGTCGACTTGCTGACTTTGGGGCTGCGGTCGACTTGCTGACTTTGGGGCTGCGGTCGACTTGCTGACTTTGGGGCTGCGGTCGACTTGCTGACTTTGGGGCGGCGGTCGACTTGCTGACTTTGGGGCGGCGGTCGACTTGCTGACTTTGGGGCGGCGGTCGACTTGCTGACTTTGGGGCGGCGGTCGACTTGCTGACTTTGGGACTGCGCTTCACTTGCTGACTTTGGGACTGCGGTTGACTTGCTGAATTTGGGGCGGCGGTCGACTTGCTGAATTTGGGGCGGCGGTCGACTTGCTGACTTTGGGGCTGCGGTAGCCTTGCTGACTTTTGGGCTGCGGTCGACTTGCTGACTTTGGGGCGGCGGTCGACTTGCTGAATTTGGGGCGGCGGTCGACTTGCTGACTTTGGGGCGGCGGTCGACTTGCTGACTTTGGGACTGCGCTTCACTTGCTGACTTTGGGGCTGCGGTCGACTTGCTGAATTTGGGGCTGCGGTCGACTTGCTGAATTTGGGGCGGCGGTCGACTTGCTGAATTTGGGGCGGCGGTCGACTTGCTGACTTTGGGGCGGCGGTCGACTTGCTGACTTTGGGGCGGCGGTCGACTTGCTGACTTTGGGGCGGCGGTCGACTTGCTGACTTTGGGGCGGCGGTCGACTTGCTGACTTTGGGGCGGCGGTCGACTTGCTGACTTTGGGGCGGCGGTCGACTTGCTGACTTTGGGGCTGAGGTTGCCTTGCTGACTTTTGGGCTGCGGTTGACTTGCTGACTTTTGGGCTGCGGTTGACTTGCTGACATTTGGGCTGCGGTTGACTTGCTGACTTTGGGGCTGCGGTTGACTTGCTGACTTTTGGGGCTGCGGTCGACTTGCTGACTTTGGGGCTGCGGTAGCCTTGCTGACTTTGGGGCGGCGGTCGACTTGCTGACTTTGGGGCGGCGGTCGACTTGCTGACTTTGGGGCGGCGGTCGACTTGCTGACTTTGGGGCGGCGGTCGACTTGCTGACTTTGGGGCTGCGGTCGACTTGCTGACTTTGGGGCTGCGGTCGCCTTGCTGACTTTGGGGCTGCGGTCGCCTTGCTGACTTTGGGGCGGCGGTCGACTTGCTGACTTTGGGGCGGCGGTCGACTTGCTGACTTTGGGGCGGCGGTCGACTTGCTGACTTTGGGACTGCGCTTCACTTGCTGACTTTGGGGCTGCGGTCGACTTGCTGAATTTGGGGCTGCGGTCGACTTGCTGAATTTGGGGCGGCGGTCGACTTGCTGAATTTGGGGCGGTGGTCGACTTGCTGAATTTGGGGCGGCGGTCGACTTGCTGAATTTGGGGCGGCGGTCGACTTGCTGACTTTGGGGCGGCGGTCGACTTGCTGACTTTGGGGCGGCGGTCGACTTGCTGACTTTGGGGCGGCGGTCGACTTGCTGACTTTGGGGCTGCGGTCGACTTGCTGACTTTGGGGCTGCGGTCGACTTGCTGACTTTGGGGCTGCGGTCGCCTTGCTGACTTTGGGGCGGCGGTCGACTTGCTGAATTTGGGGTGGCGGTCGACTTGCTGACTTTGGGGCTGCGGTAGCCTTGCTGACTTTGGGGCTGCGGTCGACTTGCTGACTTTGGGGCTGCGGTCGACTTGCTGACTTTGGGGCTGCGGTCGACTTGCTGACTTTGGGGCTGCGGTCGCCTTGCTGACTTTGGGGCTGCGGTCGCCTTGCTGACTTTGGGGCTGCGGTCGACTTGCTGACTTTGGGGCTGCGGTCGCCTTGCTGACTTTGGGGCTGCGGTAGCCTTGCTGACTTTGGGGCGGCGGTCGACTTGCTGACTTTGGGGCGGCGGTCGACTTGCTGACTTTGGGACTGCGCTTCACTTGCTGACTTTGGGACTGCGCTTCACTTGCTGACTTTGGGACTGCGCTTCACTTGCTGACTTTGGGGCTGCGGTTGACTTGCTGACTTTAGGGCCGCGGTTGACTTGCTGAATTTGGGGCCGCGGTTGACTTGCTGACTTTAGGGCTGCGGTTGACTTGCTGACTTTGTGGCTGCGGTTGACTTGCTGACTTTGGGGCTGCGGTTGACTTGCTGACTTTGGGGCTGCGGTTGACTTGCTGACTTTGGGGCTGCGGTTGACTTGCTGACTTTGGGGCTGCGGTCGACTTGCTGACTTTGGGGCTGCGGTCGACTTGCTGACTTTGGGGCTGCGGTCGACTTGCTGACTATGGGGCTGCGGTCGACTTGCTGACTTTGGGGCTGCGGTCGCCTTGCTGACTTTGGGGCTGCGGTCGCCTTGCTGACTTTGGGGCGGCGGTCGACTTGCTGACTTTGGGGCGGCGGTCGACTTGCTGACTTTGGGACTGCGCTTCACTTGCTGACTTTGGGACTGCGCTTCACTTGCTGACTTTGGGACTGCGCTTCACTTGCTGACTTTGGGGCTGCGGTTGACTTGCTGACTTTAGGGCCGCGATTGACTTGCTGAATTTGGGGCTGCGGTTGACTTGCTGACTTTAGGGCTGCGGTTGACTTGCTGACTTTGTGGCTGCGGTTGACTTGCTGACTTTGGGGCTGCGGTTGACTTGCTGACTTTGGGGCTGCGGTTGACTTGCTGACTTTGGGGCTGTGGTTGAGTTGCTGACTTTGGGGCTGCGGTTGACTTGCTGACTTTGGGGCTGCGGTTGACTTGCTGACTTTGGGGCTGTGGTTGACTTGCTGACTTTGGGGCTGCGGTTGACATGCTGACTTAAGGGCTGTGGTTGACTTGCTGACTTTGGGGCTATGTTTGACTTGCTGAATTTGGGGCTGCGGTTGACTTGCTGACTTTGGGGCTGCGGTTGACTTGCTGACTGGGACTGCAGTCAATTTGCTGACTTTGGGGCTGCCTTTGACTTGCTGCCTTTGGGACTGCCGTTGACTTGCTGACTTTGGGGCTGCGGTTGACTTGCTGACTTTGGGGCTGCGGTTGACTTGCTGACTTTGGGGCTGCGGTTGACTTGCTGACTTCAGGGCTGCGGTTGACTTGCTGACTTTAGGGCTGCGTTTGACTTGCTGACTTTAGGGCTGCGTTTGACTTGCTGACTTTGGGGCTGCGTTTGACTTGCTGACTTTGGGGCTGCGTTTGACTTGCTGACTTTGGGGCTGCAGTTGACTTGTTGACTGGGACTGCGGTCGACTTGCTGACTTTCAGGCTGCGGTCGACTTGCTGACTTGGGGGCTGTGGTCGACTTGCTGAATTTGGGGCTGCGGTTGACTTGCTGAATTTGGGGCTGCGGTTGACTTGCTGACTTTGGGGCTGTGTTTGACTTGCTGATTATGGGGCTGCGATTGACTTGCTGATTTTGGGGCTGCAGTTGACTTACTGATTTTGGGGCTGCGGTTGACTTACTGACTTTGGGGCCATGTTTGACTTGCTGAATTTGGGGCTGCGGTTGACTTGCTGACTTTGGGGCTGCGATTGACTTGTTGACTGGGACTGCAGTCGATTTGCTGACTTTGGGGCTGCCTTTGACTTGCTGACTTTGGGGCTGCGGTTGACTTGCTGACTTTGGGGCTGCGGTTGACTTGCTGACTTTAGGGCTGCGTTTGACTTGCTGACTTTAGGGCTGCGTTTGACTTGCTGACTTTAGGGCTGCGTTTGACTTGCTGACTTTAGGGCTGCGGTCGACTTGCTGACTTTCAGGCTGCGGTCGACTTGCTGATTTTGTGGCTGTGGTCGACTTGCTGACTTTAGGGCTGTGGTTGACTTGCTGACTTTAGGGCCGCGATTGACTTGCTGACTTTAGGGCTGCGGTTGACTTGCTGACTTTAGGGCTGCGGTTGACTTGCTGAATTTGGGGCCGCGGTTGACTTGCTGAATTTGGGGCCGCGGTTGACTTGCTGACTTTAGGGCTGCGGTTGACTTGCTGACTTTAGGACTGCGGTTGACTTGCTGACTTTGTGGCTGCGGTTGACTTGCTGACTTTGGGGCTGTGGTTGAGTTGCTGACTTTGGGGCTGCGGTTGACTTGCTGAATCTGGGGCTGTGGTTGACTTGCTGACTTTGGGGCTGTGGTTGAGTTGCTGACTTTGTGGCTGCGGTTGACTTGCTGACTTTGGGGCTGTGGTTGACTTGCTGACTTTGGGGCTGCGGTTGACATGCTGACTTAAGGGCTGTGGTTGACTTGCTGACTTTGGGGCTGCGGTTGACATGCTGACTTAAGGGCTGTGGTTGACTTGCTGACTTTGGGGCTATGTTTGACTTGCTGATTTTGGGGCTGCGGTTGACTTGCTGACTTTGGGGCTGTGTTTGACTTGCTGATTATGGGGCTGCAATTGACTTGCTGATTTTGGGGCTGCAATTGACTTGCTGATTTTGGGGCTGCAATTGACTTGCTGATTTTGGGGCTGCAATTGACTTGCTGATTTTGGGGCTGCGGTTGACTTGCTGACTTTGGGGCCATGTTTGACTTGCTGAATTTGGGGCCGCGGTTGACTTGCTGACTTTGGGGCTGCGATTGACTTGTTGACTGGGACTGCAGTCGATTTGCTGACTTTGGGGCTGCCTTTGACTTGCTGACTTTGGGGCTGCGGTTGACTTGCTGACTTTGGGGCTGCCTTTGACTTGCTGACTATAGGGCTGCGTTTGACTTGCTGACTTTAGGGCTGCGTTTGACTTGCTGACTTTAGGGCTGCGTTTGACTTGCTGACTGGGACTGCGGTCGACTTGCTGACTTACGGGCTGCGGTCGACTTGCTGACTTGGGGGCTGCGGTTTGACTTGCTGACTTTAGGGCTGCGTTTGACTTGCTGACTTTAGGGCTGCGTTTGACTTGCTGACTTTGGGGCTGCGGTTGACTTGCTGACTTTGGGGCTGCGGTTGACTTGTTGACTGGGACTGCGGTCGACTTGCTGACTTTCAGGCTGAGGTCGACTTGCTGACTTGGGGGCTGTGGTTGACTTGCTGATTTTGTGGCTGTGGTTGACTTGCTGAATTTGGGGCTGCGGTTGACTTGCTGACTTTGGGGCTGCGGTTGACTTGCTGATTATGGGGCTGCGATTGACTTGCTGATTTTGGGACTGCGCTTCACTTGCTGACTTTGGGGCTGCGGTCGACTTGCTGACTTGGGGGCTGCGGTCGACTTGCTGACTTTGGGGCTGCGGTCGACTTGCTGACTTTGGGGCTGCGGTCGACTTGCTGACTTTGGGGCTGCGGTCGACTTGCTGACTTTTGGACTGCGTTGACTTGCTGACTCAAGGGCTGTGGTTGCCTTGCTGAATTTGGGCTGCGGTCGACGTGCTGACTTTGGGGCGGCGGTCGACTTGCTGACTTTGGGGCGGCGGTCGACTTGCTGACTTTGGGGCGGCGGTCGACTTGCTGACTTTGGGGCGGCGGTCGACTTGCTGACTTTGGGGCGGCGGTCGACTTGCTGACTTTGGGGCGGCGGTCGACTTGCTGACTTTTGGAGTGTGTTTGACTTGCTGAAATTGAGGCTGCGGTCGACTTGCTGACTTTAGGACTGCGCTTGACTTGCTGACTTTGGGGCTGCGCTTCACTTGCTGACTTTGGGGCTGCGGTCGACTTGCTGAATTTGGGGCTGCGGTTGACTTGCTGAATTTGGGGCTGCGGTCGACTTGCTGACTTTGGGGCGGCGGTCGACTTGCTGACTTTGGGGCGGCGGTCGACTTGATGACTTTGGGGCGGCGGTCGACTTGATGACTTTGGGGCGGCGGTCGACTTGCTGACTTTGGGGCGGCGGTCGACTTGCTGACTTTGGGGCTGCGGTCGACTTGCTGACTTTGGGGCTGCGGTCGACTTGCTGACTTTGGGGCGGCGGTCGACTTGCTGACTTTGGGGCGGCGGTCGACTTGCTGACTTTGGGGCTGCGGTCGACTTGCTGACTTTGGGGCGGCGGTCGACTTGCTGACTTTGGGGCGGCGGTCGACTTGCTGACTTTGGGGCGGCGGTCGACTTGCTGACTTTGGGGCGGCGGTCGACTTGCTGACTTTGGGGCGGCGGTCGACTTGCTGACTTTGGGGCGGCGGTCGACTTGCTGACTTTGGGGCGGCGGTCGACTTGCTGACTTTGGGGCGGCGGTCGACTTGCTGACTTTGGGGCGGCGGTCGACTTGCTGACTTTGGGACTGCGCTTCACTTGCTGACTTTGGGACTGCGGTTGACTTGCTGAATTTGGGGCTGCGGTCGACTTGCTGAATTTGGGGCGGCGGTCGACTTGCTGACTTTGGGGCTGCGGTAGCCTTGCTGACTTTTGGGCTGCGGTCGACTTGCTGACTTTTGGGCGGCGGTCGACTTGCTGAATTTGGGGCGGCGGTCGACTTGCTGACTTTGGGGCGGCGGTCGACTTGCTGACTTTGGGACTGCGCTTCACTTGCTGACTTTGGGACTGCGGTTGACTTGCTGAATTTGGGGCTGCGGTCGACTTGCTGAATTTGGGGCTGCGGTCGACTTGCTGACTTTGGGGCTGCGGTCGACTTGCTGACTTTGGGGCTGCGGTCGCCTTGCTGACTTTGGGGCGGCGGTCGACTTGCTGAATTTGGGGTGGCGGTCGACTTGCTGACTTTGGGGCGGCGGTCGACTTGCTGACTTTGGGGCGGCGGTCGACTTGCTGACTTTGGGGCGGCGGTCGACTTGCTGACTTTGGGGCGGCGGTCGACTTGCTGACTTTGGGGCGGCGGTCGACTTGCTGACTTTGGGGCTGCGGTCGACTTGCTGACTTTGGGGCTGCGGTCGACTTGCTGACTTTGGGGCTGCGGTCGACTTGCTGACTTTGGGGCTGCGGTCGCCTTGCTGACTTTGGGGCGGCGGTAGCCTTGCTGACTTTGGGGCGGCGGTCGACTTGCTGACTTTGGGGCGGCGGTCGACTTGCTGACTTTGGGACTGCGCTTCACTTGCTAACTTTGGGACTGCGCTTCACTTGCTGACTTTGGGGCTGCGGTTGACTTGCTGACTTTAGGGCCTCGATTGACTTGCTGAATTTGGGGCTGCGGTTGACTTGCTGACTTTAGGGATGCGGTTGACTTGCTGACTTTGTGGCTGCGGTTGACTTGCTGACTTTGGGGCTGCGGTTGACTTGCTGACTTTGGGGCTGCGGTTGACTTGCTGACTTTGGGGCTGTGGTTGAGTTGCTGACTTTGGGGCTGCGGTTGACTTGCTGACTTTGGGGCTGCGGTTGACTTGCTGACTTTGGGGCTGCGGTTGACTTGCTGACTTTGGGGCTGTGGTTGAGTTGCTGACTTTGGGACTGCGCTTCACTTGCTGACTTTGGGACTGCGCTTCACTTGCTGACTTTGGGGCTGCGGTTGACTTGCTGACTTTAGGGCCTCGATTGACTTGCTGAATTTGGGGCTGCGGTTGACTTGCTGACTTTAGGGCTGCGGTTGACTTGCTGACTTTGTGGCTGCGGTTGACTTGCTGACTTTGGGGCTGCGGTTGACTTGCTGACTTTGGGGCTGCGGTTGACTTGCTGACTTTGGGGCTGTGGTTGAGTTGCTGACTTTGGGGCTGCGGTTGACTTGCTGACTTTGGGGCTGCGGTTGACTTGCTGACTTTGGGGCTGCGGTCGACTTGCTGACTTTGGGGCTGCGGTCGACTTGCTGACTTTGGGGCTGCGGACGACTTGCTGACTTTGGGGCGGCGGTCGCCTTGCTGACTTTGGGGCGGCGGTCGACTTGCTGACTTTGGGGCGGCGGTCGACTTGCTGACTTTGGGGCGGCGGTCGACTTGCTGACTTTGGGACTGCGCTTCACTTGCTGACTTTGGGACTGCGCTTCACTTGCTGACTTTGGGGCTGCGGTTGACTTGCTGACTTTAGGGCCGCGATTGACTTGCTGAATTTGGGGCTGCGGTTGACTTGCTGACATTAGGGCTGCGGTTGACTTGCTGACTTTGTGGCTGCGGTTGACTTGCTGACTTTGTGGCTGCGGTTGACTTGCTGACTTTGGGGCTGCGGTTGACTTGCTGACTTTGGGGCTGTGGTTGAGTTGCTGACTTTGGGGCTGCGGTTGACTTGCTGACTTTGGGGCTGCGGTTGACTTGCTGACTTTGGGGCTGTGGTTGACTTGCTGACTTTGGGGCTGCGGTTGACATGCTGACTTAAGGGCTTTGGTTGACTTGCTGACTTTGGGGCTATGTTTGACTTGCTGAATTTGCGGCTATGTTTGACTTGCTGACTTTGGGGCTGCGATTGACTTGTTGACTGGGACTGCAGTCAATTTGCTGACTTTGGGGCTGCCTTTGACTTGCTGCCTTTGGGACTGCCGTTGACTTGCTGACTTTGGGGCTGCGGTTGACTTGCTGACTTTGGGGCTGCGGTTGACTTGCTGACTTTGGGGCTGCGGTTGACTTGCTGACTTTGGGGCTGCGGTTGACTTGCTGACTTCGGGGCTGCGGTTGACTTGCTGACTTTAGGGCTGCGTTTGACTTGCTGACTTTAGGGCTGCGTTTGACTTGCTGACTTTGGGGCTGCGTTTGACTTGCTGACTTTGGGGCTGCAGTTGACTTGTTGACTGGGACTGCGGTCGACTTGCTGACTTTCAGGCTGCGGTCGACTTGCTGACTTGGGGGCTGTGGTCGACTTGCTGAATTTGGGGCTGCGGTTGACTTGCTGAATTTGGGGCTGCGGTTGACTTGCTGACTTTGGGGCTGTGTTTGACTTGCTGATTATGGGGCTGCGATTGACTTGCTGATTTTGGGGCTGCAATTGACTTACTGATTTTGGGGCTGCGGTTGACTTACTGACTTTGGGGCTGCGGTTGACTTGCTGAATTTGGGGCTGCGGTTGACTTGCTGACTTTGGGGCTGCGATTGACTTGTTGACTGGGACTGCAGTCGATTTGCTGACTTTGGGGCTGCCTTTGACTTGCTGACTTTGGGGCTGCGGTTGACTTGCTGACTTTGGGGCTGCGGTTGACTTGCTGACTTTGGGGCTGCGGTTGACTTGCTGACTTTGGGGCTGCGTTGACTTGCTGACTTAAGGGCCGTGGTTGCCTTGCTGACTTTGGGGCTGCGGTCGACTTGCTGACTTTGGGGCTGCGGTCGACTTGCTGACTTTGGGGCTGCGGTCGACTTGCTGACTTTGGGGCTGCGGTCGACTTGCTGACTTTGGGGCTGCGGTCGACTTGCTGACTTTGGGGCTGCGGTCGACTTGCTGACTTTGGGGCTGCGGTCGACTTGCTGACTCAAGGGCTGTGATTGACTTGCTGACTTAAGGGCTGCGGTTGCCTTGCTGAATTTGGGGCTGCGGTTGCCTTGCTGACTTTTGGGCTGCGGTTGACTTGCTGACTTTTGGGCTGCGGTTGACTTGCTGACTTTTGGGCTGCGGTTGACTTGCTGACTTTTGGGGCTGCGGTTGACTTGCTGAATTTGGGGCTGCGGTTGACTTGCTGACTTTGGGGCTGCGGTTGACTTGCTGAATCGAGGGCTGTGGTTGACTTGCTGACTGTTGGACTGCGGTTGACTTTTGGACTGCGTTGACTTGCTGACTTAAGGGCCGTGGTTGCCTTGCTGAATTTGGGGCTGCGGTCGACTTGCTGACTTTGGGGCTGCGGTCGACTTGCTGACTTTGGGGCTGCGGTCGACTTGCTGACTTTGGGGCTGTGGTCGACTTGCTGACTTTGGGGCTGCGGTCGACTTGCTGACTTTGGGGCTGCGGTCGACTTGCTGAATTTGGGGCTGCCGTCGACTTGCTGAATTTGGGGCTGCGGTTGACTTGCTGACTTTGGGGCTGCCTTTGACTTGCTGACTTTAGGGCTGTGGTTGACTTGCTGACTTTAGGGCTGAGTTTGACTTGCTGACTTTGGGGCTGCAGTTGACTTGTTGACTGGGACTGCGGTCGACTTGCTGACTTTCGGGCTCTGGTCGACTTGCTGACTTGGGGGCTGTGGTTGACTTGCTGATTTTGTGGCTGTGGTTGACTTGCTGACTTTAGGGCTGTGGTTGACTTGCTGACTTTAGGGCCGCAATTGACTTGCTGACTTAAGGGCTGCGGTTGACTTGCTGACTTTAGGGCTGCGGTTGACTTGCTGACTTTAGGGCCGCGATTGACTTGCTGAATTTGGGGCTGCGGTTGACTTGGTGACTTGGGGGCTGCGGTCGACTTGCTGACTTGGGGGCTGCGGTCGACTTGCTGACTTAAGGGCCGCAATTGACTTGCTGATTTTGTGGCTGTGGTTGACTTGCTGACTTTAGGGCTGTGGTTGACTTGCTGACTTTAGGGCCGCAATTGACTTGCTGACTTAAGGGCTGCGGTTGACTTGCTGACTTTAGGGCTGCGGTTGACTTGCTGACTTTAGGGCCGCGATTGACTTGCTGAATTTGGGGCTGCGGTTGACTTGCTGACTTGGGGGCTGCGGTCGACTTGCTGACTTGGGGGCTGCCGTCGACTTGCTGACTTGGGGGCTGCCTTTGACTTGCTGACTTTGTGGCTGCGGTTGACTTGCTGACTTTGGGGCTGTGGTTGAGTTGCTGACTTTGGGGCTGCGGTTGACTTGCTGAATTTGGGGCTGCGGTTGACTTGCTGAATTTGGGGCTGCGGTTGACTTGCTGACTTTAGGGCTGTGGTTAACTTGCTGACTTTGGGGCTGTGGTTGACTTGCTGAATTTGGGGCTGCGGTTGACTTGCTGAATTTGGGGCTGCGGTTGACTTGCTGACTTTAGGGCTGTGGTTGACTTGCTGACTTTGGGGCTGTGGTTGACTTGCTGACTTTGGGGCTATGTTTGACTTGCTGAATTTGGGGCTGCGGTTGACTTGCTGATTATGGGGCTGCGATTGACTTGCTGATTTTGGGGCTGCAATTGACTTGCTGATTTTGGGGCTGCAATTGACTTACTGATTTTGGGGCTGCGGTTGACTTGCTGACTTTGGGGCCATGTGTGACTTGCTGAATTTGGGGCTGCGGTTGACTTGCTGACTTTGGGGCTGCGATTGACTTGTTGACTGGGACTGCAGTCGATTTGCTGACTTTGGGGCTGCCTTTGATTTGCTGACTTTGGGGCTGCGGTTGACTTGCTGACTTTGGGGCTGCGGTTGACTTGCTGACTTTGGGGCTGCCTTTGACTTGCTGACTTTAGGGCTGCGGTCGACTTGCTGACTTTAGGGCTGCGTTTGTCTTGCTGACTTTAGGGCTGCGTTTGACTTGCTGACTTTAGGGCTGCGTTTGACTTGCTGACTTTGGGGCTGCAGTTGACTTGTTGACTGGGACTGCGGTCGACTTGCTGACTTTCAGGCTGCGGTCGACTTGCTGACTTGGGGGCTGTGGTTGACTTGCTGAATTTGGGGCTGCGGTTGACTTGCTGACTTTGGGGCTGTGTTTGACTTGCTGATTATGGGGCTGCGATTGACTTGCTGATTTTGGGGCTGCAAATGACTTGCTGATTTTGGGGCTGCAATTGACTTACTGATTTTGGGGCTGCGGTTGACTTGCTGACTTTGGGGCCATGTTTGACTTGCTGAATTTGGGGCTGCGGTTGACTTGCTGACTTTGGGGCTGCGATTGACTTGTTGACTGGGACTGCAGTCGATTTGCTGACTTTGGGGCTGCCTTTGACTTGCTGACTTTGGGGCTGCGGTTGACTTGCTGACTTTGGGGCTGCCTTTGACTTGCTGACTTTAGGGCTGCGTTTGACTTGCTGACTTTAGGGCTGCGTTTGACTTGCTGACTTTAGGGCTGCGTTTGACTTGCTGACTGGGACTGCGGTCGACTTGCTGACTTTCAGGCTGCGGTCGACTTGCTGACTTTCAGGCTGCGGTCGACTTGCTGACTTGGGGGCTGTGGTTGACTTGCTGATTTTGTGGCTGTGGTTGACTTGCTGACTTTAGGGCTGTGGTTGACTTGCTGACTTTAGGGCCGCGATTGACTTGCTGACTTTAGGGCTGCGGTTGACTTGCTGACTTTAGGGATGCGGTTGACTTGCTGACTTTAGGGCCGCGATTGACTTGCTGAATTTGGGGCTGCGGTTGACTTGCTGACTTTAGGGCTGCGGTTGACTTGCTGACTTTAGGACTGCGGTTGACTTGCTGACTTTGTGGCTGCGGTTGACTTGCTGACTTTGGGGCTGTGGTTGAGTTGCTGACTTTGGGGCTGCGGTTGACTTGCTGACTTTGGGGCTGCGGTTGACTTGCTGACTTTGGGGCTGCAGTTGACATGCTGACTTAAGGGCTGTGGTTGACTTGCTGACTTTGGGGCTATGTTTGACTTGCTGAATTTGGGGCTGCGGTTGACTTGCTGACTTTGGGGCTGCGATGGACTTGTTGACTGGGACTGCAGTCGATTTGCTGACTTTGGGGCTGCCTTTGACTTGCTGCCTTTGGGACTGCGGTTGACTTGCTGACTTTGGGGCTGCGGTTGACTTGCTGACTTTGGGGCTGCGGTTGACTTGCTGACTTTGGGGCTGCGGTGGACTTGCTGACTTCAGGGATGCGGTGGACTTGCTGACTTTAGGGCTGCGTTTGACTTGCTGACTTTAGGGCTGCGTTTGACTTGCTGACTTTAGGGCTGCGTTTGACTTGCTGACTTTGGGGCTGCAGTTGACTTGTTGACTGGGACTGCGGTCGACTTGCTGACTTTCAGGCTGCGGTCGAATTGCTGACTTGGGGGCTGTGGTTGACTTGCTGATTTTGTGGCTGTGGTTGACTTGCTGAATTTGGGGCTGCGGTTGACTTGCTGACTTTGGGGCTGTGTTTGACTTGCTGATTATGGGGCTGCGATTGACTTGCTGACTTTGGGGCCATGTTTGACTTGCTGAATTTGGGGCTGCGGTTGACTTGCTGACTTTGGGGCTGCGATTGACTTGTTGACTGGGACTGCAGTCGATTTGCTGACTTTGGGGCTGCCTTTGACTTGCTGACTTTGGGGCTGCGGTTGACTTGCTGACTTTGGGGCTGCGGTTGACTTGCTGACTTTAGGGCTGCGGTTGACTTGCTGACTTTAGGGCTGCGGTTGACTTGCTGACTTTAGGGCTGCGTTTGACTTGCTGACTTTAGGGCTGCGTTTGACTTGCTGACTTTAGGGCTGCGTTTGACTTGCTGACTTTGGGGCTGCAGTTGACTTGTTGACTGGGACTGCGGTCGACTTGCTGACTTTCAGGCTGCGGTCGACTTGCTGACTTGGGGGCTGTGGTTGACTTGCTGATTTTGTGGCTGTGGTTGACTTGCTGACTTTAGGGCTGTGGTTGACTTGCTGACTTTAGGGCCGCGGTTGACTTGCTGACTTTAGGGCTGCGGTTGACTTGCTGACTTTAGGGCTGCGGTTGACTTGCTGACTTTAGGGCCGCGATTGACTTGCTGAATTTGGGGCTGCGGTTGACTTGCTGACTTTAGGGCTGCGGTTGACTTGCTGACTTTAGGGCTGCGGTTGACTTGCTGACTTTGTGGCTGCGGTTGACTTGCTGACTTTGGGGCTGTGGTTGAGTTGCTGACTTTGGGGCTGCGGTTGACTTGCTGAATTTGGGGCTGTGGTTGACTTGCTGACTTTGGGGCTGCGGTTGACATGCTGACTTAAGGGCTGTGGTTGACTTGCTGACTTTGGGGCTATGTTTGACTTGCTGATTTTGGGGCTGCGGTTGACTTGCTGACTTTGGGGCTGTGTTTGACTTGCTGATTATGGGGCTGCAATTGACTTGCTGATTTTGGGGCTGCAATTGACTTGCTGATTTTGGGGCTGCAATTGACTTGCTGATTTTGGGGCTGCAATTGACTTGCTGATTTTGGGGCTGCGGTTGACTTGCAGACTTTGGGGCCATGTTTGACTTGCTGACTTTGGGGCTATGTTTGACTTGCTGATTTTGGGGCTGCGGTTGACTTGCTGACTTTGGGGCTGTGTTTGACTTGCTGATTATGGGGCTGCAGTTGACTTGCTGATTTTGGGGCTGCAATTGACTTGCTGATTTTGGGGCTGCAATTGACTTGCTGATTTTGGGGCTGCAATTGACTTGCTGATTTTGGGGCTGCGGTTGACTTGCTGACTTTAGGGCTGTGGTTGACTTGCTGACTTTGGGGCTATGTTTGACTTGCTGAATTTGGGGCTGCGGTTGACTTGCTGACTTTGGGGCTGTGTTTGACTTGCTGATTATGGGGCTGCGATTGACTTGCTGATTTTGGGGCTGCGGTTGACTTGCTGACTTGGGGGCTGTGGTTGACTTGCTGATTTTGTGGCTGTGGTTGACTTGCTGACTTTAGGGCCGCGATTGACTTGCTGACTTTAGGGCCGCGATTGACTTGCTGACTTTAGGGCCGCGATTGACTTGCTGACTTTAGGGCTGCGGTTGACTTGCTGACTTTAGGGCCGCGATTGACTTGCTGAATTTGGGGCTGCGGTTGACTTGCTGACTTTGGGGCTGCGATTGACTTGTTGACTGGGACTGCAGTCGATTTGCTGACTTTGGGGCTGCCTTTGATTTGCTGACTTTGGGGCTGCGGTTGACTTGCTGACTTTGGGGCTGCGGTTGACTTGCTGACTTTGGGGCTGCCTTTGACTTGCTGACTTTGGGGCTGCGGTTGACTTGCTGACTTTAGGGCTGCGTTTGACTTGCTGACTTCAGGGCTGCGTTTGACTTGCTGACTTTAGGGCTGCGTTTGACTTGCTGACTTTAGGGCTGCGTTTGACTTGCTGACTTTGGGGCTGCAGTTGACTTGTTGACTGGGACTGCGGTCGACTTGCTGACTTTCAGGCTGCGGTCGACTTGCTGACTTGGGGGCTGTGGTTGACTTGCTGAATTTGGGGCTGCGGTTGACTTGCTGACTTTGGGGCTGTGTTTGACTTGCTGATTTTGGGGCTGCAATTGACTTGCTGATTTGGGGGCTGCAATTGACTTACTGATTTTGGGGCTGCGGTTGACTTGCTGACTTTGGGGCCATGTTTGACTTGCTGAATTTGGGGCTGCGGTTGACTTGCTGACTTTGGGGCTGCGATTGACTTGTTGACTGGGACTGCAGTCGATTTGCTGACTTTGGGGCTGCCTTTGACTTGCTGACTTTAGGGCTGCGGTTGACTTGCTGACTTTAGGGCTGCGTTTGACTTGCTGACTTTAGGGCTGCGTTTGACTTGCTGACTTTGGGGCTGCAGTCGACTTGTTGACTGGGACTGCGGTCGACTTGCTGACTTTCAGGCTGCGGACGACTTGCTGACTTGGGGGCTGTGGTTGACTTGCTGACTTTGGGGCTGCCTTTGACTTGCTGACTTTAGGGCTGCGGTTGACTTGCTGACTTTAGGGCTGCGTTTGACTTGCTGACTTTAGGGCTGCGTTTGACTTGCTGACTTTGGGGCTGCAGTCGACTTGTTGACTGGGACTGCGGTCGACTTGCTGACTTTCAGGCTGCGGTCGACTTGCTGACTTGGGGGCTGTGGTTGACTTGCTGATTTTGTGGCTGTGGTTGACTTGCTGACTTTAGGGCCGCGATTGACTTGCTGACTTTAGGGCCGCGATTGACTTGCTGACTTTAGGGCCGCGATTGACTTGCTGACTTTAGGGCTGCGGTTGACTTGCTGACTTTAGGGCTGCGGTTGACTTGCTGACTTTAGGTCCGCGATTGACTTGCTGAATTTGGGGCTGCGGTTGACTTGCTGACTTTAGGGCTGCGGTTGACTTGCTGACTTTGTGGCTGCGGTTGACTTGCTGACTTTGTGGCTGCGGTTGACTTGCTGACTTTGGGGCTGCGGTTGACTTGCTGACTTTGGGGCTGCGGTTGACTTGCTGACTTTGGGGCTGCGGTTGACTTGCTGATTTGGGGCTGCGGTTGACTTGCTGACTTTGGGGCTGCGGTTGACTTGCTGACTTTGGGGCTGCAGTTGACATGCTGACTTAAGGGCTGTGGTTGACTTGCTGACTTTGGGGCTATGTTTGACTTGCTGAATTTGGGGCTGCGGTTGACTTGCTGACTTTGGGGCTGCGATTGACTTGTTGACTGGGACTGCAGTCGATTTGCTGACTTTGGGGCTGCCTTTGACTTGCTGCCTTTGGGACTGCGGTTGACTTGCTGACTTTGGGGCTGCGGTTGACTTGCTGACTTTGGGGCTGCGGTTGACTTGCTGACTTTGGGGCTGCGGTTGACTTGCTGACTTTAGGGCTGCGTTTGACTTGCTGACTTTAGGGCTGCGTTTGACTTGCTGACTTTAGGGCTGCGTTTGACTTGCTGACTTTGGGGCTGCAGTTGACTTGTTGACTGGGACTGCGGTCGACTTGCTGACTTTCAGGCTGCGGTCGACTTGCTGACTTGGGGGCTGTGGTTGACTTGCTGATTTTGTGGCTGTGGTTGACTTGCTGAATTTGGGGCTGCGGTTGACTTGCTGACTTTGGGGCTGTGTTTGACTTGCTGATTATGGGGCTGCGATTGACTTGCTGATTTTGGGGCTGCAATTGACTTGCTGATTTTGGGGCTGCGGTTGACTTGCTGACTTTGGGGCCATGTTTGACTTGCTGAATTTGGGGCTGCGGTTGACTTGCTGACTTTGGGGCTGCGGTTGACTTGTTGACTGGGACTGCAGTCGATTTGCTGACTTTGGGGCTGCCTTTGACTTGCTGACTTTGGGGCTGCGGTTGACTTGCTGACTTTGGGGCCATGTTTGACTTGCTGAATTTGGGGCTGCGGTTGACTTGCTGACTTTGGGGCTGCGGTTGACTTGTTGACTGGGACTGCAGTCGATTTGCTGACTTTGGGGCTGCCTTTGACTTGCTGACTTTGGGGCTGCGGGTGACTTGCTGACTTTGGGGCTGCGGTTGACTTGCTGACTTTAGGGCTGCGTTTGACTTGCTGACTTTAGGGCTGCGTTTGACTTGCTGACTTTAGGGCTGCGTTTGACTTGCTGACTTTAGGGCTGCGTTTGACTTGCTGACTTTAGGGCTGCGTTTGACTTGCTGACTTTGGGGCTGCAGTTGACTTGTTGACTGGGACTGCGGTCGACTTGCTGACTTTCAGGCTGCGGTCGACTTGCTGACTTGGGGGCTGTGGTTGACTTGCTGATTTTGTGGCTGTGGTTGACTTGCTGACTTTAGGGCTGTGGTTGACTTGCTGACTTTAGGGCCGCGGTTGACTTGCTGACTTTAGGGCTGCGGTTGACTTGCTGACTTTAGGGCTGCGGTTGACTTGCTGACTTTAGGGCTGCGATTGACTTGCTGACTTTAGGGACGCGATTGACTTGCTGAATTTGGGGCTGCGGTTGACTTGCTGACTTTAGGGCTGCGGTTGACTTGCTGACTTTAGGACTGCGGTTGACTTGCTGACTTTGTGGCTGCGGTTGACTTGCTGACTTTGGGGCTGTGGTTGAGTTGCTGACTTTGGGGCTGCGGTTGACTTGCTGACTTTGGGGCTGTGGTTGACTTGCTGACTTTGGGGCTGCAGTTGACATGCTGACTTAAGGGCTGTGGTTGACTTGCTGACTTTGGGGCTATGTTTGACTTGCTGATTTTGGGGCTGCGGTTGACTTGCTGACTTTGGGGCTGTGTTTGACTTGCTGATTATGGGGCTGCAATTGACTTGCTGATTTTGGGGCTGCAATTGACTTGCTGATTTTGGGGCTGCCATTGACTTGCTGATTTTGGGGCTGCAATTGACTTGCTGATTTTGGGGCTGCGGTTGACTTGCTGACTTTGGGGCTGCGGTTGACTTGCTGACTTTGGGGCTGCGGTTGACTTGCTGACTTTGGGGCTGCGATTGACTTGTTGACTGGGACTGCAGTCGATTTGCTGACTTTGGGGCTGCCTTTGACTTGCTGACTTTGGGGCTGCGGTTGACTTGCTGACTTTGGGGCTGCCTTTGACTTGCTGACTTTAGGGCTGCGGTTGACTTGCTGACTTTAGGGCTGCGTTTGACTTGCTGACTTTAGGGCTGCGTTTGACTTGCTGACTTTGGGGCTGCAGTTGACTTGTTGACTGGGACTGCGGTTGACTTGCTGACTTACAGGCTGCGGTCGACTTGCTGACTTGGGGGCTGTGGTTGACTTGCTGACTTTAGGGCTGCGGTTGACTTGCTGACTTTAGGGCTGCGGTTGACTTGCTGACTTTAGGGCTGCGTTTGACTTGCTGACTTTGGGGCTGCAGTTGACTTGTTGACTGGGACTGCGGTCGACTTGCTGACTTTGGGACTGCGCTTCACTTGCTGACTTTGGGGCTGCGGTCGACTTGCTGACTTTGGGACTGCGCTTCACTTGCTGACTTTGGGGCGGCGGTCGACTTGCTGACTTTGGGGCTGCGGTTGACTTGCTGACTTTAGGGCTGCGGTTGACTTGCTGACTTTAGGGCTGCGTTTGACTTGCTGACTTTAGGGCTGCGTTTGACTTGCTGACTTTAGGGCTGCGTTTGACTTGCTGACTTTGGGGCTGCAGTTGACTTGTTGACTGGGACTGCGGTCGACTTGCTGACTTTCAGGCTGCGGTCGACTTGCTGACTTGGGGGCTGTGGTTGACTTGCTGATTTTGTGGCTGTGGTTGACTTGCTGACTTTAGGGCTGTGGTTGACTTGCTGACTTTAGGGCCGCGATTGACTTGCTGAATTTGGGGCTGCGGTTGACTTGCTGACTTTAGGGCTGCGGTTGACTTGCTGACTTTAGGGCTGCTGTTGACTTGCTGACTTTGTGGCTGCGGTTGACTTGCTGACTTTGGGGCTGTGGTTGAGTTGCTGACTTTGGGGCTGCGGTTGACTTGCTGAATTTGGGGCTGTGGTTGACTTGCTGACTTTGGGGCTGCGGTTGACATGCTGACTTAAGGGCTGTGGTTGACTTGCTGACTTTGGGGCTATGTTTGACTTGCTGATTTTGGGGCTGCGGTTGACTTGCTGACTTTGGGGCTGTGTTTGACTTGCTGATTATGGGGCTGCAATTGACTTGCTGATTTTGGGGCTGCAATTGACTTGCTGATTTTGGGGCTGCAATTGACTTGCTGATTTTGGGGCTGCGGTTGACTTGCTGACTTTGGGGCCATGTTTGACTTGCTGACTTTGGGGCTATGTTTGACTTGCTGATTTTGGGGCTGCGGTTGACTTGCTGACTTTGGGGCTGTGTTTGACTTGCTGATTATGGGGCTGCAGTTGACTTGCTGATTTTGGGGCTGCAATTGACTTGCTGATTTTGGGGCTGCAATTGACTTGCTGATTTTGGGGCTGCAATTGACTTGCTGATTTTGGGGCTGCGGTTGACTTGCTGACTTTAGGGCTGTGGTTGACTTGCTGATTTTGGGGCTGCAATTGACTTGCTGATTTTGGGGCTGCAATTGACTTGCTGATTTTGGGGCTGCGGTTGACTTGCTGACTTTAGGGCTGTGGTTGACTTGCTGACTTTGGGGCTGTGGTTGACTTGCTGACTTTGGGGCTATGTTTGACTTGCTGAATTTGGGGCTGCGGTTGACTTGCTGACTTTGGGGCTGTGTTTGACTTGCTGATTATGGGGCTGCGATTGACTTGCTGATTTTGGGGCTGCGGTTGACTTGCTGACTTTGGGGCCATGTTTGACTTGCTGAATTTGGGGCTGCGGTTGACTTGCTGACTTTGGGGCTGCGATTGACTTGTTGACTGGGACTGCAGTCGATTTGCTGACTTTGGGGCTGCCTTTGATTTGCTGACTTTGGGGCTGCGGTTGACTTGCTGACTTTGGGGCTGCGGTTGACTTGCTGACTTTGGGGCTGCCTTTGACTTGCTGACTTTGGGGCTGCGGTTGACTTGCTGACTTTAGGGCTGCGTTTGACTTGCTGACTTTAGGGCTGCGTTTGACTTGCTGACTTTGGGGCTGCAGTTGACTTGTTGACTGGGACTGCGGTCGACTTGCTGACTTTCAGGCTGCGGTCGACTTGCTGACTTGGGGGCTGTGGTTGACTTGCTGAATTTGGGGCTGCGGTTGACTTGCTGACTTTGGGGCTGTGTTTGACTTGCTGATTATGGGGCTGCGATTGACTTGCTGATTTTGGGGCTGCAATTGACTTGCTGATTTGGGGGCTGCAATTGACTTACTGATTTTGGGGCTGCGGTTGACTTGCTGACTTTGGGGCCATGTTTGACTTGCTGAATTTGGGGCTGCGGTTGACTTGCTGACTTTGGGGCTGCGATTGACTTGTTGACTGGGACTGCAGTCGATTTGCTGACTTTGGGGCTGCCTTTGACTTGCTGACTTTAGGGCTGCGTTTGACTTGCTGACTTTAGGGCTGCGTTTGACTTGCTGACTTTAGGGCTGCGTTTGACTTGCTGACTTTGGGGCTGCAGTCGACTTGTTGACTGGGACTGCGGTCGACTTGCTGACTTTCAGGCTGCGGTCGACTTGCTGACTTGGGGGCTGTGGTTGACTTGCTGATTTTGTGGCTGTGGTTGACTTGCTGACTTTAGGGCTGTGGTTGACTTGCTGACTTTAGGGCCGCGGTTGACTTGCTGACTTTAGGGCCGCGGTTGACTTGCTGACTTTAGGGCTGCGGTTGACTTGCTGACTTTAGGGCCGCGATTGACTTGCTGAATTTGGGGCTGCGGTTGACTTGCTGACTTTAGGGCTGCGGTTGACTTGCTGACTTTAGGACTGCGGTTGACTTGCTGACTTTGTGGCTGCGGTTGACTTGCTGACTTTGGGGCTGCGGTTGACTTGCTGACTTTGGGGCTGCGGTTGACTTGCTGACTTTGGGGCTGCGGTTGACTTGCTGACTTTGGGGCTGCGGTTGACTTGCTGACTTTGGGGCTGCGGTTGACTTGCTGACTTTGGGGCTGCAGTTGACATGCTGACTTAAGGGCTGTGGTTGACTTGCTGACTTTGGGGCTATGTTTGACTTGCTGAATTTGGGGCTGCGGTTGACTTGCTGACTTTGGGGCTGCGATTGACTTGTTGACTGGGACTGCAGTCGATTTGCTGACTTTGGGGCTGCCTTTGACTTGCTGCCTTTGGGACTGCGGTTGACTTGCTGACTTTGGGGCTGCGGTTGACTTGCTGACTATGGGGCTGCGGTTGACTTGCTGACTTTGGGGCTGCGGTTGACTTGCTGACTTCAGGGCTGCGGTTGACTTGCTGATTTTAGGGCTGCGATTGACTTGCTGACTTTAGGGCTGCGTTTGACTTGCTGACTTTAGGGCTGCGTTTGACTTGCTGACTTTGGGGCTGCAGTTGACTTGTTGACTGGGACTGCGGTCGACTTGCTGACTTTCAGGCTGCGGTCGACTTGCTGACTTGGGGGCTGTGGTTGACTTGCTGATTTTGTGGCTGTGGTTGACTTGCTGAATTTGGGGCTGCGGTTGACTTGCTGACTTTGGGGCTGTGTTTGACTTGCTGATTATGGGGCTGCGATTGACTTGCTGATTTTGGGGCTGCAATTGACTTGCTGATTTTGGGGCTGCGGTTGACTTGCTGACTTTGGGGCCATGTTTGACTTGCTGAATTTGGGGCTGCGGTTGACTTGCTGACTTTGGGGCTGCGATTGACTTGTTGACTGGGACTGCAGTCGATTTGCTGACTTTGGGGCTGCCTTTGACTTGCTGACTTTGGGGCTGCGGTTGACTTGCTGACTTTGGGGCCATGTTTGACTTGCTGAATTTGGGGCTGCGGTTGACTTGCTGACTTTGGGGCTGCGGTTGACTTGTTGACTGGGACTGCAGTCGATTTGCTGACTTTGGGGCTGCCTTTGACTTGCTGACTTTGGGGCTGCGGTTGACTTGCTGACTTTGGGGCTGCGGTTGACTTGCTGACTTTAGGGCTGCGTTTGACTTGCTGACTTTAGGGCTGCGTTTGACTTGCTGACTTTAGGGCTGCGTTTGACTTGCTGACTTTAGGGCTGCGTTTGACTTGCTGACTTTAGGGCTGCGTTTGACTTGCTGACTTTGGGGCTGCAGTTGACTTGTTGACTGGGACTGCGGTCGACTTGCTGACTTTCAGGCTGCGGTCGACTTGCTGACTTGGGGGCTGTGGTTGACTTGCTGATTTTGTGGCTGTGGTTGACTTGCTGACTTTAGGGCTGTGGTTGACTTGCTGACTTTAGGGCCGCGGTTGACTTGCTGACTTTAGGGCTGCGGTTGACTTGCTGACTTTAGGGCTGCGGTTGACTTGCTGACTTTAGGGCTGCGGTTGACTTGCTGACTTTAGGGCTGCGGTTGACTTGCTGACTTTAGGGCTGCGATTGACTTGCTGACTTTAGGGCCGCGATTGACTTGCTGAATTTGGGGCCGCGGTTGACTTGCTGACTTTAGGGCTGCGGTTGACTTGCTGACTTTAGGACTGCGGTTGACTTGCTGACTTTGTGGCTGCGGTTGACTTGCTGACTTTGGGGCTGTGGTTGAGTTGCTGACTTTGGGGCTGCGGTTGACTTGCTGACTTTGGGGCTGTGGTTGACTTGCTGACTTTGGGGCTGCGGTTGACATGCTGACTTAAGGGCTGTGGTTGACTTGCTGACTTTGGGGCTATGTTTGACTTGCTGATTTTGGGGCTGCGGTTGACTTGCTGACTTTGGGGCTGTGTTTGACTTGCTGATTATGGGGCTGCAATTGACTTGCTGATTTTGGGGCTGCGGTTGACTTGCTGACTTTGGGGCTGCGATTGACTTGTTGACTGGGACTGCAGTCGATTTGCTGACTTTGGGGCTGCCTTTGACTTGCTGACTTTAGGGCTGCGGTTGACTTGCTGACTTTAGGGCTGCGTTTGACTTGCTGACTTTAGGGCTGCGTTTGACTTGCTGACTTTGGGGCTGCAGTTGACTTGTTGACTGGGACTGCGGTTGACTTGCTGACTTACAGGCTGCGGTCGACTTGCTGACTTGGGGGCTGTGGTTGACTTGCTGATTTTGTGGCTGTGGTTGACTTGCTGAATTTGGGGCTGCGGTTGACTTGCTGATTATGGGGCTGCGATTGACTTGCTGATTTTGGGGCTGCGATTGACTTGCTGATTTTGGGGCTGCAATTGACTTGCTGACTTTGGGGCCATGTTTGACTTGCTGACTTTGGGGCCATGTTTGACTTGCTGACTTTGGGGCCATGTTTGACTTGCTGACTTTGGGGCTGCGGTTGACTTGCTGACTTTGGGGCTGCAGTTGACTTGTTGACTGGGACTGCGGTCGACTTGCTGACTTTCAGGCTGCGGTCGACTTGCTGACTTGGGGGCTGTGGTTGACTTGCTGATTTTGTGGCTGTGGTTGACTTGCTGAATTTGGGGCTGCGGTTGACTTGCTGACTTTGGGGCTGTGTTTGACTTGCTGATTATGGGGCTGCGATTGACTTGCTGATTTTGGGGCTGCAATTGACTTGCTGATTTTGGGGCTGCGGTTGACTTGCTGACTTTGGGGCCATGTTTGACTTGCTGAATTTGGGGCTGCGGTTGACTTGCTGACTTTGGGGCTGCGGTTGACTTGTTGACTGGGACTGCAGTCGATTTGCTGACTTTGGGGCTGCCTTTGACTTGCTGACTTTGGGGCTGCGGTTGACTTGCTGACTTTGGGGCTGCGGTTGACTTGCTGACTTTAGGGCTGCGTTTGACTTGCTGACTTTAGGGCTGCGTTTGACTTGCTGACTTTAGGGCTGCGTTTGACTTGCTGACTTTAGGGCTGCGTTTGACTTGCTGACTTTGGGGCTGCAGTTGACTTGTTGACTGGGACTGCGGTCGACTTGCTGACTTTCAGGCTGCGGTCGACTTGCTGACTTGGGGGCTGTGGTTGACTTGCTGATTTTGTGGCTGTGGTTGACTTGCTGACTTTAGGGCTGTGGTTGACTTGCTGACTTTAGGGCCGCGGTTGACTTGCTGACTTTAGGGCTGCGGTTGACTTGCTGACTTTAGGGCTGCGGTTGACTTGCTGACTTTAGGGCTGCGATTGACTTGCTGACTTTAGGGCCGCGATTGACTTGCTGAATTTGGGGCCGCGGTTGACTTGCTGACTTTAGGGCTGCGGTTGACTTGCTGACTTTAGGACTGCGGTTGACTTGCTGACTTTGTGGCTGCGGTTGACTTGCTGACTTTGGGGCTGTGGTTGAGTTGCTGACTTTGGGGCTGCGGTTGACTTGCTGACTTTGGGGCTGTGGTTGACTTGCTGACTTTGGGGCTGTGGTTGACTTGCTGACTTTGGGGCTGCAGTTGACATGCTGACTTAAGGGCTGTGGTTGACTTGCTGACTTTGGGGCTATGTTTGACTTGCTGATTTTGGGGCTGCGGTTGACTTGCTGACTTTGGGGCTGTGTTTGACTTGCTGATTATGGGGCTGCAATTGACTTGCTGATTTTGGGGCTGCGGTTGACTTGCTGACTTTGGGGCCATGTTTGACTTGCTGAATTTGGGGCTGCGGTTGACTTGCTGACTTTGGGGCTGCGATTGACTTGTTGACTGGGACTGCAGTCGATTTGCTGACTTTGGGGCTGCCTTTGACTTGCTGACTTTGGGGCTGCGGTTGACTTGCTGACTTTGGGGCTGCCTTTGACTTGCTGACTTTAGGGCTGCGGTTGACTTGCTGACTTTAGGGCTGCGTTTGACTTGCTGACTTTAGGGCTGCGTTTGACTTGCTGACTTTGGGGCTGCAGTTGACTTGTTGACTGGGACTGCGGTCGACTTGCTGAATTTGGGGCTGCGGTTGACTTGCTGATTATGGGGCTGCGATTGACTTGCTGATTTTGGGGCTGCGATTGACTTGCTGATTTTGGGGCTGCAATTGACTTGCTGACTTTGGGGCCATGTTTGACTTGCTGACTTTGGGGCCATGTTTGACTTGCTGACTTTGGGGCCATGTTTGACTTGCTGACTTTGGGGCTGCGGTTGACTTGCTGACTTTGGGGCTGCGATTGACTTGTTGACTGGGACTGCAGTCGATTTGCTGACTTTGGGGCTGCCTTTGACTTGCTGACTTTGGGGCTGCGGTTGACTTGCTGACTTTGGGGCTGCCTTTGACTTGCTGACTTTAGGGCTGCGGTTGACTTGCTGACTTTAGGGCTGCCTTTGACTTGCTGACTTTAGGGCTGCGGTTGACTTGCTGACTTTAGGGCTGCGTTTGACTTGCTGACTTTGGGGCTGCAGTTGACTTGTTGACTGGGACTGCGGTCGACTTGCTGACTTTCAGGCTGCGGTCGACTTGCTGACTTTCAGGCTGCGGTCGACTTGCTGACTTGCGGGCTGCGGTTGACTTGCTGATTTTGTGGCTGTGGTTGACTTGCTGACTTTAGGGCTGCGGTTGACTTGCTGAATTTGGGGCTGCGGTTGACTTGCTGACTTTAGGGCTGCGGTTGACTTGCTGACTTTAGGGCTGCGGTTGACTTGCTGACTTTAGGGCTGCGGTTGACTTGCTGACTTTAGGGCTGCGGTTGACTTGCTGACTTTGGGGCTGCGGTTGACTTGCTGACTTTGGGGCTGCGGTTGACTTGCTGAATTTGGGGCTGCGGTTGACTTGCTGACTTTAGGGCTGCGGTTGACTTGCTGACTTTAGGGCTGCGGTTGACTTGCTGACTTTAGGGCTGCGGTTGACTTGCTGACTTTAGGGCTGCGGTTGACTTGCTGACTTTAGGGCTGCGGTTGACTTGCTGACTTTAGGGCTGCGGTTGACTTGCTGACTTTAGGGCTGCGGTTGACTTGCTGAATTTGGGGCTGCGGTTGACTTGCTGACTTTAGGGCTGCGGTTGACTTGCTGACTTTAGGGCTGCGGTTGACTTGCTGACTTTAGGGCTGCGGTTGACTTGCTGACTTTAGGGCTGCGGTTGACTTGCTGACTTTAGGGCTGCGGTTGACTTGCTGACTTTAGGGCTGCGGTTGACTTGCTGACTTTGGGGCTGCAGTTGACTTGTTGACTGGGACTGCAGTCGATTTGCTGACTTTGGGGCTGCCTTTGACTTGCTGACTTTGGGGCTGCGGTTGACTTGCTGACTTTGGGGCTGCCTTTGACTTGCTGACTTTAGGGCTGCGGTTGACTTGCTGACTTTAGGGCTGCGTTTGACTTGCTGACTTTGGGGCTGCAGTTGACTTGTTGACTGGGACTGCGGTTGACTTGCTGACTTACAGGCTGCGGTCGACTTGCTGAATTTGGGGCTGCGGTTGACTTGCTGATTATGGGGCTGCGATTGACTTGCTGATTTTGGGGCTGCGATTGACTTGCTGATTTTGGGGCTGCAATTGACTTGCTGACTTTGGGGCCATGTTTGACATGCTGACTTTGGGGCCATGTTTGACTTGCTGACTTTGGGGCCATGTTTGACTTGCTGACTTTGGGGCCATGTTTGACTTGCTGACTTTGGGGCTGCGATTGACTTGTTGACTGGGACTGCAGTCGATTTGCTGACTTTGGGGCTGCCTTTGACTTGCTGACTTTGGGGCTGCGGTTGACTTGCTGACTTTGGGGCTGCCTTTGACTTGCTGACTTTGGGGCTGCCTTTGACTTGCTGACTTTCGGGCTGCGGTCGACTTGCTGACTGGCGGGCTGTGGTTGACTTGCTGATTTTGTGGCTGTGGTTGACTTGCTGACTTTAGGGCTGCGGTTGACTTGCTGAATTTGGGGCTGCAGTTGACTTGCTGACTTTAGGGCTGCGGTTGACTTGCTGACTTTAGGGCTGCGGTTGACTTGCTGACTTTAGGGCTGCGGTTGACTTGCTGACTTTAGGGCTGCGGTTGACTTGTTGACTGGGACTGCAGTCGATTTGCTGACTTTGGGGCTGCCTTTGACTTGCTGACTTTGGGGCTGCGGTTGACTTGCTGACTTTGGGGCTGCCTTTGACTTGCTGACTTTAGGGCTGCGGTTGACTTGCTGACTTTAGGGCTGCGGTTGACTTGCTGACTTTAGGGCTGCGTTTGACTTGCTGACTTTGGGGCTGCAGTTGACTTGTTGACTGGGACTGCGGTTGACTTGCTGACTTACAGGCTGCGGTCGACTTGCTGACTTGGGGGCTGTGGTTGACTTGCTGAATTTGGGGCTGCGGTTGACTTGCTGATTATGGGGCTGCGATTGACTTGCTGATTTTGGGGCTGCGATTGACTTGCTGATTTTGGGGCTGCAATTGACTTGCTGACTTTGGGGCCATGTTTGACTTGCTGACTTTGGGGCCATGTTTGACTTGCTGACTTTGGGGCCATGTTTGACTTGCTGACTTTGGGGCTGCGGTTGACTTGCTGACTTTGGGGCTGCGATTGACTTGTTGACTGGGACTGCAGTCGATTTGCTGACTTTGGGGCTGCCTTTGACTTGCTGACTTTGGGGCTGCCTTTGACTTGCTGACTTTCAGGCTGCGGTCGACTTGCTGACTTGCGGGCTGTGGTTGACTTGCTGATTTTGTGGCTGTGGTTGACTTGCTGACTTTAGGGCTGCGGTTGACTTGCTGAATTTGGGGCTGCAGTTGACTTGCTGACTTTAGGGCTGCGGTTGACTTGCTGACTTTAGGGCTGCGGTTGACTTGCTGACTTTAGGGCTGCGGTTGACTTGCTGACTTTAGGGCTGCGGTTGACTTGCTGACTTTAGGGCTGCGGTTGACTTGCTGACTTTAGGGCTGCGGTTGACTTGCTGAATTTGGGGCTGCGGTTGACTTGCTGACTTTGGGGCTGCGGTTGACTTGCTGACTTTAGGGCTGCGGTTGACTTGCTGACTTTAGGGCTGCGGTTGACTTGCTGACTTTAGGGCTGCGGTTGACTTGCTGACTTTAGGGCTGCGGTTGACTTGCTGAATTTGGGGCTGCGGTTGACTTGCTGAATTTGGGGCTGCGGTTGACTTGCTGACTTTAGGGCTGTGGTTGACTTGCTGACTTTGGGGCTGCGGTTGACGTGCTGACTTAAGGGCTGTGGTTGACTTGCTGACTTTGGGGCTATGTTTGACATGCTGAATTTGGGGCTGTGGTTGACTTGCTGACTTTGGGGCTGTGATTGACTTACTGATTTTGGGGCTGCGGTTGACTTGCTGACTTTGGGGCTGTGATTGACTTGTTGACTGGGACTGCGGTCGATTTGCTGACTTTGGGGCTGCCTTTGACTTGCTGACTTTGGGGCTGCGGTTGACTTGCTGACTTTGGGGCTGCGGTCGACTTGCTGACTTTGGGGCTGCAGTTGACGTGCTGACTTTGGGGCTACGTTTGACTTGCTGAATTTGGGGCTGCGGTTGACTTGCTGACTTTGGGGCTGTGTTTGACTTGCTGATTATGGGGCTGCGATTGACTTGCTGATTTTGGGGCTGCGATTGACTTGCTGATTTTGGGGCTGCGATTGACTTGCTGATTTTGGGGCTGCGATTGACTTGCTGATTTTGGGGCTGCGATTGACTTGCTGATTTTGGGGCTGCGATTGACTTGCTGATTTTGGGGCTGCGATTGACTTGCTGATTTTGGGGCTGCGATTGACTTGCTGATTTTGGGGCTATGTTTGACTTGCTGAATTTGGGGCTGCGGTTGACTTGCTGACTTTGGGGCTGTGTTTGACTTGCTGATTATGGGGCTGCGATTGACTTGCTGATTTTGGGGCTGTGTTTGACTTGCTGATTATGGGGCTGCGATTGACTTGCTGATTTTGGGGCTGCGGTCGACTTGCTGACTTTGGGGCTGCAGTTGACGTGCTGATTTTGGGGCCGTGGTTGACTTGCTGACTGAAGGGCCGCGGTTGACTTGCTGACTGAAGGGCCGCGGTTGACTTGCTGACTGAAGGGCCGCGGTTGACTTGCTGACTGAAGGGCCGCGGTTGACTTGCTGACTGAAGGGCCGCGGTTGACTTGCTGACTGAAGGGCTGCGGTTGACTTGCTGACTTTAGGGCTGCGGTTGACTTGCTGACTTTGTGGCTGCGGTTGACTTGCTGAATTTGGGGCTGCGGTTGACTTGCTGACTTTGGGGCTGTGATTAACTTACTGATTTTAGGGCTGCGGTCGACTTGCTGACTTTGGGGCTGCAGTTGACGTGCTGACTTTGGGGCTGTGATTAACTTACTGATTTTAGGGCTGCGGTCGACTTGCTGAATTTGGGGCTGCGGTTGACTTGCTGACTTTGAGGCTGTGATTAACTTACTGATTTTAGGGCTGCGGTCGACTTGCTGACTTTGGGGCTGCAGTTGACGTGCTGACTTTGGGGCTACGTTTGACTTGCTGAATTTGGGGCTGCGGTTGACTTGCTGACTTTGGGGCTGTGTTTGACTTGCTGATTATGGGGCTGCGTTTGACTTGCTGAATTTGGGGCTGCGGTTGACTTGCTGACTTTAGGGCTGCGGTTGACTTGCTGACTGGGACTGCAGTCGATTTGCTGACTTTGGGGCTGCCTTTGACTTGCTGACTTTGGGGCTGCGGTTGACTTGCTGACTTTGGGGCTGCCTTTGACTTGCTGACTTTAGGGCTGCGGTTGACTTGCTGACTTTAGGGCTGCGGTTGACTTGCTGACTTTAGGGCTGCGTTTGACTTGCTGACTTTGGGGCTGCGGTTGACGTGCTGACTTAAGGGCTGTGGTTGACTTGCTGACTTTGGGGCTATGTTTGACTTGCTGAATTTGGGGCTGCGGTTGACTTGCTGACTTTGGGGCTGTGATTGACTTACTGATTTTGGGGCTGCGGTTGACTTGCTGACTTTGGGGCTGTGATTGACTTGTTGACTGGGACTGCGGTCGATTTGCTGACTTTGGGGCTGCCTTTGACTTGCTGACTTTGGGGCTGCGGTTGACTTGCTGACTTTGGGGCTGCGGTCGACTTGCTGACTTTGGGGCTGCAGTTGACGTGCTGACTTTGGGGCTACGTTTGACTTGCTGAATTTGGGGCTGCGGTTGACTTGCTGACTTTGGGGCTGTGTTTGACTTGCTGATTATGGGGCTGCGATTGACTTGCTGATTTTGCGGCTGCGATTGACTTGCTGATTTTGGGGCTGCGATTGACTTGCTGATTTTGGGGCTGCGATTGACTTGCTGATTTTGGGGCTGCGATTGACTTGCTGATTTTGGGGCTGCGATTGACTTGCTGATTTTGGGGCTGCGATTGACTTGCTGATTTTGGGGCTGCGATTGACTTGCTGATTTTGGGGCTATGTTTGACTTGCTGAATTTGGGGCTGCGGTTGACTTGCTGACTTTGGGGCTGTGTTTGACTTGCTGATTATGGGGCTGCGATTGACTTGCTGATTTTGGGGCTGTGTTTGACTTGCTGATTATGGGGCTGCGATTGACTTGCTGATTTTGGGGCTGCGGTCGACTTGCTGACTTTGGGGCTGCGGTTGACGTGCTGATTTTGGGGCCGTGGTTGACTTGCTGACTGAAGGGCCGCGGTTGACTTGCTGACTGAAGGGCCGCGGTTGACTTGCTGACTGAAGGGCCGCGGTTGACTTGCTGACTGAAGGGCCGCGGTTGACTTGCTGACTGAAGGGCCGCGGTTGACTTGCTGACTGAAGGGCTGCGGTTGACTTGCTGACTTTAGGGCTGCGGTTGACTTGCTGACTTTGTGGCTGCGGTTGACTTGCTGAATTTGGGGCTGCGGTTGACTTGCTGACTTTGGGGCTGTGATTAACTTACTGATTTTGGGGCTGCGGTTGACTTGCTGACTTTGAGGCTGTGATTAACTTACTGATTTTGGGGCTGCGGTCGACTTGCTGACTTTGGGGCTGCAGTTGACGTGCTGACTTTGGGGCTACGTTTGACTTGCTGAATTTGGGGCTGCGGTTGACTTGCTGACTTTGGGGCTGTGTTTGACTTGCTGATTATGGGGCTGCGTTTGACTTGCTGAATTTGGGGCTGCGGTTGACTTGCTGACTTTAGGGCTGCGGTTGACTTGCTGACTTTAGGGCTGCGGTTGACTTGCTGACTTTGGGGCTGCAGTTGACTTGCTGACTTTAGGACTGCGGTTGACTTGCTGACTTTGTGGCTGCGGTTGACTTGCTGACTTTGGGGCTGTGGTTGAGTTGCTGACTTTGGGGCTGCGGTTGACTTGCTGACTTTGGGGCTGTGGTTGACTTGCTGACTTTGGGGCTGTGGTTGACTTGCTGACTTTGGGGCTGCAGTTGACATGCTGACTTAAGGGCTGTGGTTGACTTGCTGACTTTGGGGCTATGTTTGACTTGCTGATTTTGGGGCTGCGGTTGACTTGCTGACTTTGGGGCCATGTTTGACTTGCTGAATTTGGGGCTGCGGTTGACTTGCTGACTTTGGGGCTGCGATTGACTTGTTGACTGGGACTGCAGTCGATTTGCTGACTTTGGGGCTGCCTTTGACTTGCTGACTTTGGGGCTGCGGTTGACTTGCTGACTTTGGGGCTGCCTTTGACTTGCTGACTTTAGGGCTGCGGTTGACTTGCTGACTTTAGGGCTGCGTTTGACTTGCTGACTTTAGGGCTGCGTTTGACTTGCTGACTTTGGGGCTGCAGTTGACTTGTTGACTGGGACTGCGGTCGACTTGCTGAATTTGGGGCTGCGGTTGACTTGCTGATTATGGGGCTGCGATTGACTTGCTGATTTTGGGGCTGCGATTGACTTGCTGATTTTGGGGCTGCAATTGACTTGCTGACTTTGGGGCCATGTTTGACTTGCTGACTTTGGGGCCATGTTTGACTTGCTGACTTTGGGGCCATGTTTGACTTGCTGACTTTGGGGCTGCGGTTGACTTGCTGACTTTGGGGCTGCGATTGACTTGTTGACTGGGACTGCAGTCGATTTGCTGACTTTGGGGCTGCCTTTGACTTGCTGACTTTGGGGCTGCGGTTGACTTGCTGACTTTGGGGCTGCCTTTGACTTGCTGACTTTAGGGCTGCGGTTGACTTGCTGACTTTAGGGCTGCCTTTGACTTGCTGACTTTAGGGCTGCGGTTGACTTGCTGACTTTAGGGCTGCGTTTGACTTGCTGACTTTGGGGCTGCAGTTGACTTGTTGACTGGGACTGCGGTCGACTTGCTGACTTTCAGGCTGCGGTCGACTTGCTGACTTTCAGGCTGCGGTCGACTTGCTGACTTGCGGGCTGCGGTTGACTTGCTGATTTTGTGGCTGTGGTTGACTTGCTGACTTTAGGGCTGCGGTTGACTTGCTGAATTTGGGGCTGCGGTTGACTTGCTGACTTTAGGGCTGCGGTTGACTTGCTGACTTTAGGGCTGCGGTTGACTTGCTGACTTTAGGGCTGCGGTTGACTTGCTGACTTTAGGGCTGCGGTTGACTTGCTGACTTTGGGGCTGCGGTTGACTTGCTGACTTTGGGGCTGCGGTTGACTTGCTGAATTTGGGGCTGCGGTTGACTTGCTGACTTTAGGGCTGCGGTTGACTTGCTGACTTTAGGGCTGCGGTTGACTTGCTGACTTTAGGGCTGCGGTTGACTTGCTGACTTTAGGGCTGCGGTTGACTTGCTGACTTTAGGGCTGCGGTTGACTTGCTGACTTTAGGGCTGCGGTTGACTTGCTGACTTTAGGGCTGCGGTTGACTTGCTGAATTTGGGGCTGCGGTTGACTTGCTGACTTTAGGGCTGCGGTTGACTTGCTGACTTTAGGGCTGCGGTTGACTTGCTGACTTTAGGGCTGCGGTTGACTTGCTGACTTTAGGGCTGCGGTTGACTTGCTGACTTTAGGGCTGCGGTTGACTTGCTGACTTTAGGGCTGCGGTTGACTTGCTGACTTTGGGGCTGCAGTTGACTTGTTGACTGGGACTGCAGTCGATTTGCTGACTTTGGGGCTGCCTTTGACTTGCTGACTTTGGGGCTGCGGTTGACTTGCTGACTTTGGGGCTGCCTTTGACTTGCTGACTTTAGGGCTGCGGTTGACTTGCTGACTTTAGGGCTGCGTTTGACTTGCTGACTTTGGGGCTGCAGTTGACTTGTTGACTGGGACTGCGGTTGACTTGCTGACTTACAGGCTGCGGTCGACTTGCTGAATTTGGGGCTGCGGTTGACTTGCTGATTATGGGGCTGCGATTGACTTGCTGATTTTGGGGCTGCGATTGACTTGCTGATTTTGGGGCTGCAATTGACTTGCTGACTTTGGGGCCATGTTTGACTTGCTGACTTTGGGGCCATGTTTGACTTGCTGACTTTGGGGCCATGTTTGACTTGCTGACTTTGGGGCCATGTTTGACTTGCTGACTTTGGGGCTGCGATTGACTTGTTGACTGGGACTGCAGTCGATTTGCTGACTTTGGGGCTGCCTTTGACTTGCTGACTTTGGGGCTGCGGTTGACTTGCTGACTTTGGGGCTGCCTTTGACTTGCTGACTTTGGGGCTGCCTTTGACTTGCTGACTTTCGGGCTGCGGTCGACTTGCTGACTGGCGGGCTGTGGTTGACTTGCTGATTTTGTGGCTGTGGTTGACTTGCTGACTTTAGGGCTGCGGTTGACTTGCTGAATTTGGGGCTGCGGTTGACTTGCTGACTTTAGGGCTGCGGTTGACTTGCTGACTTTAGGGCTGCGGTTGACTTGCTGACTTTAGGGCTGCGGTTGACTTGCTGACTTTAGGGCTGCGGTTGACTTGCTGACTTTAGGGCTGCGGTTGACTTGCTGACTTTAGGGCTGCGGTTGACTTGTTGACTGGGACTGCAGTCGATTTGCTGACTTTGGGGCTGCCTTTGACTTGCTGACTTTGGGGCTGCGGTTGACTTGCTGACTTTGGGGCTGCCTTTGACTTGCTGACTTTAGGGCTGCGGTTGACTTGCTGACTTTAGGGCTGCGGTTGACTTGCTGACTTTAGGGCTGCGTTTGACTTGCTGACTTTGGGGCTGCAGTTGACTTGTTGACTGGGACTGCGGTTGACTTGCTGACTTACAGGCTGCGGTCGACTTGCTGACTTGGGGGCTGTGGTTGACTTGCTGAATTTGGGGCTGCGGTTGACTTGCTGATTATGGGGCTGCGATTGACTTGCTGATTTTGGGGCTGCGATTGACTTGCTGATTTTGGGGCTGCAATTGACTTGCTGACTTTGGGGCCATGTTTGACTTGCTGACTTTGGGGCCATGTTTGACTTGCTGACTTTGGGGCCATGTTTGACTTGCTGACTTTGGGGCTGCGGTTGACTTGCTGACTTTGGGGCTGCGATTGACTTGTTGACTGGGACTGCAGTCGATTTGCTGACTTTGGGGCTGCCTTTGACTTGCTGACTTTGGGGCTGCCTTTGACTTGCTGACTTTCAGGCTGCGGTCGACTTGCTGACTTGCGGGCTGTGGTTGACTTGCTGATTTTGTGGCTGTGGTTGACTTGCTGACTTTAGGGCTGCGGTTGACTTGCTGAATTTGGGGCTGCAGTTGACTTGCTGACTTTAGGGCTGCGGTTGACTTGCTGACTTTAGGGCTGCGGTTGACTTGCTGACTTTAGGGCTGCGGTTGACTTGCTGACTTTAGGGCTGCGGTTGACTTGCTGACTTTAGGGCTGCGGTTGACTTGCTGACTTTAGGGCTGCGGTTGACTTGCTGAATTTGGGGCTGCAGTTGACTTGCTGACTTTAGGGCTGCGGTTGACTTGCTGACTTTAGGGCTGCGGTTGACTTGCTGACTTTAGGGCTGCGGTTGACTTGCTGACTTTAGGGCTGCGGTTGACTTGCTGACTTTAGGGCTGCGGTTGACTTGCTGACTTTAGGGCTGCGGTTGACTTGCTGAATTTGGGGCTGCGGTTGACTTGCTGAATTTGGGGCTGCGGTTGACTTGCTGACTTTAGGGCTGTGGTTGACTTGCTGACTTTGGGGCTGCGGTTGACGTGCTGACTTAAGGGCTGTGGTTGACTTGCTGACTTTGGGGCTATGTTTGACTTGCTGAATTTGGGGCTGCGGTTGACTTGCTGACTTTGGGGCTGTGATTGACTTACTGATTTTGGGGCTGCGGTTGACTTGCTGACTTTGGGGCTGTGATTGACTTGTTGACTGGGACTGCGGTCGATTTGCTGACTTTGGGGCTGCCTTTGACTTGCTGACTTTGGGGCTGCGGTTGACTTGCTGACTTTGGGGCTGCGGTCGACTTGCTGACTTTGGGGCTGCAGTTGACGTGCTGACTTTGGGGCTACGTTTGACTTGCTGAATTTGGGGCTGCGGTTGACTTGCTGACTTTGGGGCTGTGTTTGACTTGCTGATTATGGGGCTGCGATTGACTTGCTGATTTTGGGGCTGCGATTGACTTGCTGATTTTGGGGCTGCGATTGACTTGCTGATTTTGGGGCTGCGATTGACTTGCTGATTTTGGGGCTGCGATTGACTTGCTGATTTTGGGGCTGCGATTGACTTGCTGATTTTGGGGCTGCGATTGACTTGCTGATTTTGGGGCTGCGATTGACTTGCTGATTTTGGGGCTGCGATTGACTTGCTGATTTTGGGGCTGCGATTGACTTGCTGATTTTGGGGCTATGTTTGACTTGCTGAATTTGGGGCTGCGGTTGACTTGCTGACTTTGGGGCTGTGTTTGACTTGCTGATTATGGGGCTGCGATTGACTTGCTGATTTTGGGGCTGTGTTTGACTTGCTGATTATGGGGCTGCGATTGACTTGCTGATTTTGGGGCTGCGGTCGACTTGCTGACTTTGGGGCTGCAGTTGACGTGCTGATTTTGGGGCCGTGGTTGACTTGCTGACTGAAGGGCCGCGGTTGACTTGCTGACTGAAGGGCCGCGGTTGACTTGCTGACTGAAGGGCCGCGGTTGACTTGCTGACTGAAGGGCCGCGGTTGACTTGCTGACTGAAGGGCCGCGGTTGACTTGCTGACTGAAGGGCTGCGGTTGACTTGCTGACTTTAGGGCTGCGGTTGACTTGCTGACTTTGTGGCTGCGGTTGACTTGCTGAATTTGGGGCTGCGGTTGACTTGCTGACTTTGGGGCTGTGATTAACTTACTGATTTTGGGGCTGCGGTTGACTTGCTGACTTTGAGGCTGTGATTAACTTACTGATTTTGGGGCTGCGGTCGACTTGCTGACTTTGGGGCTGCAGTTGACGTGCTGACTTTGGGGCTACGTTTGACTTGCTGAATTTGGGGCTGCGGTTGACTTGCTGACTTTGGGGCTGTGTTTGACTTGCTGATTATGGGGCTGCGTTTGACTTGCTGAATTTGGGGCTGCGGTTGACTTGCTGACTTTAGGGCTGCGGTTGACTTGCTGACTTTAGGGCTGCGGTTGACTTGCTGACTTTGGGGCTGCAGTTGACTTGCTGACTGGGACTGCAGTCGATTTGCTGACTTTGGGGCTGCCTTTGACTTGCTGACTTTGGGGCTGCGGTTGACTTGCTGACTTTGGGGCTGCCTTTGACTTGCTGACTTTAGGGCTGCGGTTGACTTGCTGACTTTAGGGCTGCGGTTGACTTGCTGACTTTAGGGCTGCGTTTGACTTGCTGACTTTGGGGCTGCGGTTGACGTGCTGACTTAAGGGCTGTGGTTGACTTGCTGACTTTGGGGCTATGTTTGACTTGCTGAATTTGGGGCTGCGGTTGACTTGCTGACTTTGGGGCTGTGATTGACTTACTGATTTTGGGGCTGCGGTTGACTTGCTGACTTTGGGGCTGTGATTGACTTGTTGACTGGGACTGCGGTCGATTTGCTGACTTTGGGGCTGCCTTTGACTTGCTGACTTTGGGGCTGCGGTTGACTTGCTGACTTTGGGGCTGCGGTCGACTTGCTGACTTTGGGGCTGCAGTTGACGTGCTGACTTTGGGGCTACGTTTGACTTGCTGAATTTGGGGCTGCGGTTGACTTGCTGACTTTGGGGCTGTGTTTGACTTGCTGATTATGGGGCTGCGATTGACTTGCTGATTTTGGGGCTGCGATTGACTTGCTGATTTTGGGGCTGCGATTGACTTGCTGATTTTGGGGCTGCGATTGACTTGCTGATTTTGGGGCTGCGATTGACTTGCTGATTTTGGGGCTGCGATTGACTTGCTGATTTTGGGGCTGCGATTGACTTGCTGATTTTGGGGCTGCAATTGACTTGCTGATTTTGGGGCTATGTTTGACTTGCTGAATTTGGGGCTGCGGTTGACTTGCTGACTTTGGGGCTGTGTTTGACTTGCTGATTATGGGGCTGCGATTGACTTGCTGATTTTGGGGCTGTGTTTGACTTGCTGATTATGGGGCTGCGATTGACTTGCTGATTTTGGGGCTGCGGTCGACTTGCTGACTTTGGGGCTGCAGTTGACGTGCTGATTTTGGGGCCGTGGTTGACTTGCTGACTGAAGGGCCGCGGTTGACTTGCTGACTGAAGGGCCGCGGTTGACTTGCTGACTGAAGGGCCGCGGTTGACTTGCTGACTGAAGGGCCGCGGTTGACTTGCTGACTGAAGGGCCGCGGTTGACTTGCTGACTGAAGGGCTGCGGTTGACTTGCTGACTTTAGGGCTGCGGTTGACTTGCTGACTTTGTGGCTGCGGTTGACTTGCTGAATTTGGGGCTGCGGTTGACTTGCTGACTTTGGGGCTGTGATTAACTTACTGATTTTGGGGCTGCGGTTGACTTGCTGACTTTGAGGCTGTGATTAACTTACTGATTTTGGGGCTGCGGTCGACTTGCTGACTTTGGGGCTGCAGTTGACGTGCTGACTTTGGGGCTACGTTTGACTTGCTGAATTTGGGGCTGCGGTTGACTTGCTGACTTTGGGGCTGTGTTTGACTTGCTGATTATGGGGCTGCGTTTGACTTGCTGAATTTGGGGCTGCGGTTGACTTGCTGACTTTAGGGCTGCGGTTGACTTGCTGACTTTAGGGCTGCGGTTGACTTGCTGACTTTGGGGCTGCAGTTGACTTGCTGACTGGGACTGCAGTCGATTTGCTGACTTTGGGGCTGCCTTTGACTTGCTGACTTTGGGGCTGCGGTTGACTTGCTGACTTTGGGGCTGCCTTTGACTTGCTGACTTTAGGGCTGCGGTTGACTTGCTGACTTTAGGGCTGCGGTTGACTTGCTGACTTTAGGGCTGCGTTTGACTTGCTGACTTTGGGGCTGCAGTTGACTTGTTGACTGGGACTGCGGTTGACTTGCTGACTTACAGGCTGCGGTCGACTTGCTGACTTGGGGGCTGTGGTTGACTTGCTGAATTTGGGGCTGCGGTTGACTTGCTGATTATGGGGCTGCGATTGACTTGCTGATTTTGGGGCTGCGATTGACTTGCTGACTTTGGGGCCATGTTTGACTTGCTGACTTTGGGGCCATGTTTGACTTGCTGACTTTGGGGCCATGTTTGACTTGCTGACTTTGGGGCCATGTTTGACTTGCTGACTTTGGGGCTGCGGTTGACTTGCTGACTTTGGGGCTGCGATTGACTTGTTGACTGGGACTGCAGTCGATTTGCTGACTTTGGGGCTGCCTTTGACTTGCTGACTTTGGGGCTGCGGTTGACTTGCTGACTTTGGGGCTGCCTTTGACTTGCTGACTTTGGGGCTGCCTTTGACTTGCTGACTTTCAGGCTGCGGTCGACTTGCTGACTTGCGGGCTGTGGTTGACTTGCTGATTTTGTGGCTGTGGTTGAATTGCTGACTTTAGGGCTGCGGTTGACTTGCTGAATTTGGGGCTGCAGTTGACTTGCTGACTTTAGGGCTGCGGTTGACTTGCTGACTTTAGGGCTGCGGTTGACTTGCTGACTTTAGGGCTGCGGTTGACTTGCTGACTTTAGGGCTGCGGTTGACTTGTTGACTGGGACTGCAGTCGATTTGCTGACTTTGGGGCTGCGGTTGACTTGCTGACTTTGGGGCTGCCTTTGACTTGCTGACTTTAGGGCTGCGGTTGACTTGCTGACTTTAGGGCTGCGGTTGACTTGCTGACTTTAGGGCTGCGTTTGACTTGCTGACTTTGGGGCTGCAGTTGACTTGTTGACTGGGACTGCGGTTGACTTGCTGACTTACAGGCTGCGGTCGACTTGCTGACTTGGGGGCTGTGGTTGACTTGCTGAATTTGGGGCTGCGGTTGACTTGCTGATTATGGGGCTGCGATTGACTTGCTGATTTTGGGGCTGCGATTGACTTGCTGATTTTGGGGCTGCAATTGACTTGCTGACTTTGGGGCCATGTTTGACTTGCTGACTTTGGGGCCATGTTTGACTTGCTGACTTTGGGGCCATGTTTGACTTGCTGACTTTGGGGCTGCGGTTGACTTGCTGACTTTGGGGCTGCGATTGACTTGTTGACTGGGACTGCAGTCGATTTGCTGACTTTGGGGCTGCCTTTGACTTGCTGACTTTGGGGCTGCGGTTGACTTGCTGACTTTGGGGCTGCCTTTGACTTGCTGACTTTGGGGCTGCCTTTGACTTGCTGACTTTCAGGCTGCGGTCGACTTGCTGACTTGCGGGCTGTGGTTGACTTGCTGATTTTGTGGCTGTGGTTGACTTGCTGACTTTAGGGCTGCGGTTGACTTGCTGACTTTAGGGCTGCGGTTGACTTGCTGACTTTAGGGCTGCGGTTGACTTGCTGACTTTAGGGCTGCGGTTGACTTGCTGACTTTAGGGCTGCGGTTGACTTGCTGACTTTAGGGCTGCGGTTGACTTGCTGAATTTGGGGCTGCGGTTGACTTGCTGACTTTAGGGCTGCGGTTGACTTGCTGACTTTAGGGCTGCGGTTGACTTGCTGACTTTAGGGCTGCGGTTGACTTGCTGACTTTAGGGCTGCGGTTGACTTGCTGACTTTAGGGCTGCGGTTGACTTGCTGACTTTAGGGCTGCGGTTGACTTGCTGACTTTAGGGCTGCGGTTGACTTGCTGAATTTGGGGCTGCGGTTGACTTGCTGACTTTAGGGCTGTGGTTGACTTGCTGACTTTGGGGCTGCGGTTGACGTGCTGACTTAAGGGCTGTGGTTGACTTGCTGACTTTGGGGCTATATTTGACTTGCTGAATTTGGGGCTGCGGTTGACTTGCTGACTTTGGGGCTGTGATTGACTTACTGATTTTGGGGCTGCGGTTGACTTGCTGACTTTGGGGCTGTGATTGACTTGTTGACTGGGACTGCGGTCGATTTGCTGACTTTGGGGCTGCCTTTGACTTGCTGACTTTGGGGCTGCGGTTGACTTGCTGACTTTGGGGCTGCGGTCGACTTGCTGACTTTGGGGCTGCAGTTGACGTGCTGACTTTGGGGCTACGTTTGACTTGCTGACTTTGGGGCTGTGTTTGACTTGCTGATTATGGGGCTGCGATTGACTTGCTGATTTTGGGGCTGCGATTGACTTGCTGATTTTGGGGCTGCGATTGACTTGCTGATTTTGGGGCTGCGATTGACTTGCTGATTTTGGGGCTGCGATTGACTTGCTGATTTTGGGGCTATGTTTGACTTGCTGAATTTGGGGCTGCGGTTGACTTGCTGACTTTGGGGCTGTGTTTGACTTGCTGATTATGGGGCTGCGATTGACTTGCTGATTTTGGGGCTGCGGTCAACTTGCTGACTTTGGGGCTGCAGTTGACGTGCTGATTTTGGGGCCGTGGTTGACTTGCTGACTGAAGGGCCGCGGTTGACTTGCTGACTGAAGGGCCGCGGTTGACTTGCTGACTGAAGGGCCGCGGTTGACTTGCTGACTGAAGGGCCGCGGTTGACTTGCTGACTGAAGGGCCGCGGTTGACTTGCTGACTGAAGGGCTGCGGTTGACTTGCTGACTTTAGGGCTGCGGTTGACTTGCTGACTTTGTGGCTGCGGTTGACTTGCTGACTTTGGGGCTATGTTTGACTTGCTGAATTTGGGGCTGCGGTTGACTTGCTGACTTTGGGGCTGTGATTAACTTACTGATTTTGGGGCTGCGGTTGACTTGCTGACTTTGAGGCTGTGATTAACTTACTGATTTTGGGGCTGCAATTGACTTACTGATTTTGGGGCTGCGGTTGACTTGCTGACTTTGAGGCCATGTTTGCCTTGCTGAATTTGGGGCTGCGGTTGACTTGCTGACTTTGGGGCTGTGATTGACTTACTGATTTTGGGGCTGCGGTTGACTTGCTGAATTTGGGGCTGCGGTTGACTTGCTGATTTTGGGGCTGCGATTGACTTGCTGACTTTGGGGCTGTGGTTGACTTGCTGACTTTGGGGCTGCGGGTGACTTGCTGACTTTGGGGCTGCGGGTTACTTGTTGACTTTAGGGCTGCGGTTGACTTGCTGATTTTGGGGCTGCGGACAGTTGAAAGGTGAACAGTGATTATAGTGAAAGGTGATGAACGGTGGTTATAGTGAAAGGTGATGAACGGTGGTTATAGTGAAAGGTGATGAACAGTGATTATAGTGAAAGGTGAACAGTGATTATAGTGAAAGGTGAACGGTGGTTATAGTCAAAGGTGATGAACAGTGGTTATAGTGAAAATGAAAGCGGGTTCACTGCAGCTGTGTGCACGAGCGCGCTACTCCATCCCAAAATGTTCTATTTGAAAATTGTGTAAAATCCAATATGGCGGATATCAACATCATGGTATCAGTTGAATATTTGGCATGACCCAAAGGATGAGAGGAAAGTGGAATGGCCACTTATGTCCAGAATTGCCCTGCTGGTGCCACGAGAGCACAGACTGTGAAGCTCATATCACTGTATCCTGCAGGATAGTTTACACTCACATCAGATTAATGTGCTCATCTCTGTAAATTACTGTTTTATAGAGTTAGCTGATAATAAATTGTTGTTGTGTCATGGTTGTAACAGTCACAGTCCATGTCAGATGTAATAAATCAGTGTGGGCACATCCCTGGTGCAAATCCTACACAGGATCCTATAGGATCTTGTAAGATCCTGTAGGATCCTATAGGATCTTATTTAGGAATGGGATCCTGAATAAGATCCTACATAGGAACAGGATCCTATTTAAGATCCTGAATAGGATCCTATGTAGAAATAGGATCCTGCACAGGATTACATTCCTATTTAAGATCCTAAGTTGAAATAGGGTCCTATATAAGATCCTGTGCAGGATCCTAAATAGGATCCTAGAAGGAGCCAAAATCTTGGAAGTGATAGGATCTTGAACAGGATCCTGTATAAGATTTTGAAAAAGTATCAGGATCCTGTAAAAGATCCTATGTAGGATCCTGAATAAGATCCTAGCTCATATGCTTCAGGATCCTAAGTAGGATCTTGTAGGATCTTAAACAAGATCTTGAGTGGGATCCTGAATAAGATCCTAGCTCATATGCTTCAGGATCCTAAGTAAGATCTTGTAGGATCTTAAACAAGATCTTGAGTGGGATCCTGAATAAGATCCTAGCTCATATGCTTCAGGATCCTAAGTAAGATCTTGTAGGATCTTAAACAAGATCTTGAGTGGGATCCTGAATAAGATCCTAGCTCATATGCTTCAGGATCCTAAGTAAGATCTTGTAGGATCTTAAACAAGATCTTGAGTGGGATCCTGAATAAGATCCTAGCTCATATGCTTCAGGATCCTAAGTAAGATCTTGTAGGATCTTAAACAAGATCTTGAGTGGGATCCTGAATAAGATCCTAGCTCATATGCTTCAGGATCCTAAGAAAGATCTTGTAGGATCTTAAACAAGATCTTGAGTGGGATCCTGAATAAGATCCTAGCTCATATGCTTCAGGATCCTAAGTAAGATCTTGTAGGATCTTAAACAAGATCTTGAGTGGGATCCTGAATAAGATCCTAGCTCATATGCTTCAGGATCCTGAGTAGGATCTTGTAGGATCTTAAACAAGATCTTGAACAGGATCCTGAATAAGATCTTAACTGGATACCAAACAACTAAACATACATGAGTTTGTAGTTGGTATGAATTAAAATTTTGGTCCCATGGGTGTGTAAACTTTTGTGCGTGATGCTATATTTATGTGCAATCCACTGGTTTCGTGTTCTAGACCCTCAGAAGCTCTTTAGCTACACCACTGATCCTGTGCTGAACCTCGTGTACAGATGCAGTCAGTTTACACACACAGACACGACTGTGATGGTCAGTTTGGGCTTTCAGTGGTTCTCTGAACTGATCGTTTTCTGGGGCAGAATGATTACAACCCACATCTTTAATAATAAAAAAAAAAATTAATTTGGGTTTTCTGAAATCAACACTTGGTCAAAATTATACATACAGCCATCTAAAATTAGGTTAAATCTCCCTGAGCGAGTTTCTCTTCAGCAGACGCTTCTGTTCGCCACCGACAAGCTTCTGTCAGAGTTCTGGTTGGATATTTGTCTTCTCTTCTCAGCAGAATTGATGGAGCTCAGATAAATGTGTGCATGTCCTCGAAAAGACCCGACTTTTAATCACAGTCCACATATTTTCGACAGGGTTCAGATCAGGACTTGTTTAAGCTGAATGTTAGCCTTCTTTATCCTCCACAACCAGCTCTGATGCGTGTTTGGGATCATGAGATGGTCCTTCATGATTCCATCCTCTTTGTTTAAAGGAATACGCCACCCCCAAGTGAAACTGAGTCAGTCCCTGCAGTCCCTAGAGTTGGATGAGTGAGCCAAAGCGTTTTGTAGCCAACCCAGCCATTGTCCTGATCTAGAAACGCCCCGGTTAGCTTTAGCTTAGCGTAGTCGCTGAAATCCGGCGTGTCCAGATAGCATCGTCATTGCAAAAGTGAATCAAATAACTCAAGATTTTTTATAATTATTTCTCATGACCTGTACATTCACATCGAGTACACATATCAATGCAAATTAACACGAAGGGATTTACTAGACCAATTTATATCTGGAACTATTTTCGGCCACAGCACAGGCAAAGCACCGCTGCAGGCGCAAAGACACCACGCAGCACCACAACTTCCATCAATACACCAGTGTTACCAGGGAAACCAGGGTTTTCAGGTGCTGCATGGCGTCTTTGCGCCTGCAGCGGTGCTTTGCCTGTGCTGTGGCCGAAAATCTCATCTCATAGTTCCAGATATAAATTGGTCTAGTAAATCCCTTCGTGTTAATTTGCATTGATATGTGTACTCGATGTGAATGTACAGGTCATGAGAAATAATTATAAAAAATCTTGAGTTATTTGATTCACTTTTGCAACGACAATGCTATCTGGACACGCCGGATTACAGCGACTACGCTAAGCTAAAGCTAACCGGGACGTTTCCAGATCAGGACAATGGCTGGGTCGGCTACAAAATGCTTTGGCTCACTCATCCAACTCTAGGGACTGCAGGGACTGACTCAATTTCATTTGGGGGTGGCGTATTCCTTTAATGCATCAGTTCCTCTGGCAGCAGAACAGCCCCAGAGCCTGATGCTACCACTACTATGCTTTACAGCTGGTACAGTGTTCCTCTGTCTCTCTGGTCATTGTGGCCAAACAACTCAATCTTTGTCTCATCTGACCATAAAACCTTCCTCCGGAAAGCATTTTCTTGTCCATGTGTTCAACTGTAAACTTTACTCGAGCTTGAAGGTATAGATTCTGGAGCAGGAGCTTCTTTCTTGGGCAGCAGCCCCTCAGTCCATGATGATGTAAAACTCCCCTGACTGCAAAGTGTTCCAGAAGCTTCCAGTTCGTGGCAGGTCTGTGCCTTGGTGGTTCCTGGGTTGTCCCTGACCATCTGAACCAGTTTCCTCTCAGTTGATGGGGACAGTTTGGATCTTCTTCCAGCAAAGTGGCTCCACCTCCCAATAACTTGTACTTTACATAATTCCTTTGAACTGATGATGTTGGAATCTGCAGATGTTTAGAAACAGCTCCAAGAGACATTCCTGAGTGTAAATCTATGATCCTGTTTCTCAAATCTGCACTGAGCTCCTGGGATTTTCCAACTGTACTGTGTGTTGGTCAATCCAGTGAACGTCAATCAAACCCTTTTTATGTTGGGCACAGAGACGCTTCCAGCTGCAGTCAATCATCATCACTAACAGGAAGTTAAGAGGCCTTGGACTTGGAGAGTTAAAAGACATTTTGGAAATTTCAGCTCCACTGAATTAATCGTGTAATTGAGGATGTATAATTTTGACGCTGTGTTGATTTCAGAAAACCCAAAATAAATTCAAACTTGTGTATCAAATTCTTGTTTTTTTTTTCTATTAAAGATTAATGCTGTACAATCAAATTACCATCAGGTGTGTGTGTGTATATATAAACACCTTACTGCAAGTGTAAACCCTGTATTTTGGTACATTCGTGTCGTTATGTTGATAGCTGATAAAATCATGAGTTTTATACTTTTTTTGCCCTCTGTGTCTCTCTCTTTCTCTCCAGGTTAACCCAGTGATGCCTCTCCGATCGGATTCTCTTTATTTTTAAGAAAAGCCGACTTTGAAGGACAAGATCCACACCGTGGTGTATGTGCTGGACGCCTGCAAGATCAAACTTCTGTCGGAAAAGATGATCGAGAAACTGGCTGCTCTCTGCACAAAAGCCATGCGAATGGGTAACACACACACACACACACACACACACACACACACACACACAAACAAACACACACACACAGTACCTTTTTAAGTAACATGACAAGCTATGTATTTTTGTTTTATTAACTTGAATAGAGAGAATAAAGAGAGACCGGTGAGGGAAAGACTGTTTATAGCTGCTATAATGCCAGTGACAACAGGGACTCACTCATTTCACTATAAACAGATAAAAAGTATGATGCTCGTTAATAAACAGAAATGTAAATTGATATGGGTATAAGAAGAATAAAACACTTGGGGACGTACTGTTCAAGGAAAATAATCAGCGTTGGGGTGGTAACTCCCCTTATTCACCCCCCAACCCAAAATCACTCAGTGTTTCACAGCAACACACTGCGTTTATTATTTACTGAAATATCCCACTTTAGAACTTCAGAACCCAGCAGTGTTAATGCAACCTAGACATGCAAACAGTGCACTGTCACAAATCACAAAGTGCTGTGTGTGTGTGTGTGTGTGTGTGTGTGTGTGTGTGTGTGCGCGCGCGCTACAGGAATACCACAGATGGTTCTGCTGACGAAGGTGGACGAAGCGTGTCCTTATGTTGGAGAGGATCTGAAACACATCTATCAGAGCCGTTACATCTACAGGATGGTGAGAGTTCTCTGCTCAAAGTCAGATTTGGAGAATGGAAGCTTTAATTTGGCTTTTTTTTTTTCATAAAATCACTGCTTGGAGCATTTTTGTGAGGATGGTTGGCACCTGAGATGTACATACTGTATTTATAACCAGTCCTAGGTAGGATCAGCTTATTAACTAGCTTAGCTTATTATTTAGAAGGAAAAAACCTACTGTAAATGAGGATTGATTTCTCTTTTATTTTTAAACTAAACACAGTGAAGAGCATGACAGGGTGATATGGCAAAAACATTAGCTATCTTTCCTGTGGAAATTATTTCTGAGGTTATTTAGCTCGTGTTTGTTTATCAAATGAACAGTCTGGACATAACGAGCTCATCTAATTTTTTCAGAGAATAATGACTCGCTAATGGTCCTTCAAGTAATGTAGGAACTGACCTTTCCAGTGTGTGTGTGTGTGTGTGTGTGTGTGTGTGTAGATGAACGAGGTGAGTGTACAGCTGGGCGTTTCTCTCAACACTGTGGTTCCAGTGAAGAACTACAGTAAAGAGCTCGAGCTGGACCTTCACACTGACCAGGGTTTTTTCTAGAAAAATTTAGTATGAGGGCGCTCACCATGGCGAGGGAGCGAAGCGGGGGGGAGATGGTGCCGGTTGTCCGCCCCCCGCCGTGCAAAGCCTTTGAAAAATGCTCCAATGGGACATTCTGAGGCTATCTGAGAGGGAAATTGTAACAAATTGTCTGTCAACATTGAAAAAGAAAGAAGTAATCTTCTTCTGCCCCGGACAGTCTTTGGCTTTCTTCCGTTTCGTGCCCGGGATGACATCTTTAAATGCCCAAGTGTCAACAAAAACAACTCGCGAACTACTGTCAAAAGCTCCCGCGCCGGTGGGTGAAAGGTCATTCAGTCTCGAGAAATCTCGCTCTACAAGTCAGCTGACCTTGTATGTAACCCATGTCAAATCTCGCAAGAGCAGCCGCGACAAGTAAACAACTAAACAACATGGCGCCTCAGTCTGGAAAACGCCAATTCGGATTGTTTTTGCACCGTCTGGCGGTGTATCTACTATGATTGGAATATTTTTGGAGCAATTATAACGTATTTGATGATCAGACACATTGTCACGTAGTGTTGCTGGGATGTTTTCACGGAGTCGGTAAGGGGGCGCACGCTGAGAGTAAGAGGGCGCAGCGCCCCTGTTCCCCCGTTTAGACGAAAGCCTGCTGACATCCTGCTCCTCAGCGCCATGCTGCAGATCATCAGAACCACGGAGGCGTTCTTTGACGACCTCAGATGTTAGACTCCATCATTAAATAAACGACACGCTGTTGCGTTGTCAAAGTGAGAAATTGACTCTTCTAAAATCACAATTTCCACAACATAAACGCATTGGGCTGATAGAAAGAAATATCAGTTTCAAATGTAAGTCCTGGAAATAAATATCATGTTTTTGAAATGAATCGCTGCTCAGTTCACTGTATTTTTCAAACGCATTTTGGACTGGAAGATATTTATTTATCGGACAATTTGGCAATTCTAATAAACACAATAACACACTATAAAACATGCATACATGTGGGTAAAAGGGAAAATACTCTGCTCGCTACATAACGTACGTGACATTTGCTGGAGAAGTAAGGTTGATGCTCGCCAAGTGAGATATTTAACAGTTATTCCACGAAATCAAGTCGTGCATGAGCTGACGAGGCACGTAGCACCGAGATTGAATGGAATACCTGTTTTCTTCTCTCCACATTCACTGGATTTTGACAAACGGAGCATTTTTATTTTTTTGCAAATTCGATAAATAAAAACTTTATACAAAACATCCAACAAAACCCGTCCAGACAAACTGGCGAAATGACAGGAGCAATTTGTGGAAAATGCAATAATAATAATAATAATACATTTTATTTGGCAGCGCCTTTCACGGCACTCAAGGACACTTTACAGACAAACAGACAATAAAAAAAGAAAACAATGAAATTACAGCAAATATGCAGATTTAAACAGATGAGTTTTGAGTCGTGATTTAAACTGGGATAAAGAAACAATGTTACGGATGTCTGGTGGAAGAGAGTTCCGGAGTTGGGGAGCAGAGCGGCTGAAAGCTCTGCTCCCCATGGTGCTGAGGCGGGCGGATGGCATAGAGAGGTGAAGGGAGGATTATTATATTTATTAATAATAATAAATATAGCTGCAAGCAGCAACGTGGGGTTCTAGCAGAAATGGCAGCATCCGCAATGGTCTTCAGATGCAACACTGACTGCATGTTACATGACAAACAACCAAAGATTCACAGAGATGTGAACTTATCTCCTGCCTGGGGGCTTTTGGGTAAATGCTTTAAAAAATTGACACTGACAATTAGTACCTTTTGTGAGGATTGGTCTGAAGATCAGCTGTTACCAGTTTCATAAGAAAATGTGTGACCTGTGTGACCTATAAAATATGGTCTTATAACATAATGTTAAAAAAATGAAATGCAGGCCAGCTATCAGAGAATGTAGGTGTTTTCATCTGTAAGTGTACAAGGAAAAGAATAATAGAATCAGATAATATAGCAAATGTAATCATTTATTTAAATTAATGACATTTTAACACGTTAGCTTTTTAACATTGAAAGAGTGCAAATGTACCAAGGAAAATGACCTGTGAAAAAAAGGCTTTTTCACAAATTATAGCGCCCTCCAGCTGGGCAGGAATTTTTGTAAGGTAAGTGTGATGCTTGTTTATCGTGCTGCTTTGTATCATATCGGGAATGTAAATATCAACGTTTTATATAGGTAAAACATATCAGTGTTATAGTTGGCGTGTTATGTAATGCGCATACATGCTTGAGCCTGAAAGTTGGGGGTCAAGATTCGTGCCTTGACTGTTTAAAAGTCTAATGACTGTAGACTAAGATAGACATCGCTGGAGAGAAGAAAAGATTTCAGCGTAAAAGAGTCTTTCCATGGGGTGTAAATGAGAGCTCCATGTTTTGGTGCGTAATTCCTTTTAGATTTTTTTTTTTGCTAACGTTAACAAAGTCAGCTAGTTCGAGGTATGCATGGCTAACCATTAGCTTACCTACCGTAAGCCTACTTTTGGATGAATGAAATATATCCCTTATTCTTCCGGGTTTGTTTTGTGGTAACAGTGCCTGTAAAAGTGCCAAATATTGCAATAGCATACAGAAATAATACAAGCACTGCAATGTAATGATTGCTCTGTGCCCCTTTTGCACGTGGTGCCCACCATGTGCCTGTAGCAGCGCACTTGCTTAGTGGAACGGCGGTTTCTAGCTGCTACATGACGTGAATGTAGCCCAACGGATTTCGCCCCAGAGCATGGTCATGGACGTGAATGTAAAACTAAATGGATTTGTGAACATATCTAGGGCCACCCATGCCTCGATTAAATTGAAGTCGTTAATAACATTGTATGTGCATAGACGTTTTACGCTCGTGAAGACGTTTCACGTCTCTATTTCAATGCTAATGTCAAATGTAGCCTACAAGCTGCCGGGCTAATGCCACGTTCTTTGGTGGTCGGGACTCGGCGAAACTCCGACCTCCACCTCGGGTGAGTGCAATGGAATGACTAGTCATTTACGACAGAGGTTGGGAAAATGAACTCGGATATACCGACTATCTATTTTGAAAGAATGGGGCATTCTCCCAACATCCGTTGTACTTTCCCGAGGAAGAGGTCGATATTTTGCCATGTCCCGACCACGAAAGAACGTGCCATAAGTTTACAAGCCAAACCAATGCCTTAAAACGGCATCCTGTTCGCTGGCTGGAAAAAAGCAGTCCACTTGTTTGTTTCGCTCTGCCTTTCACTCCGTGGAAACTGTCCGTAGCTGCACAGGAATTCTAGCTGGTATACTGATAACCGCTGTAAATATAGGGATTATAGAATTGCTCAGTATCATTTTAAGATATACGAGATGATTGTGTAACAACTTTGCGTTCAGACCACAACCGGCAAACGCGTCAGAGGCTCAGTTATTTAAAGCTACGACGCGAAAGAAACGTTCGATTCTGCTCTGCTCTTTTTTTAAAGGAGCTGCGCTTAGCACAAATTATGAACTACAAGAAGTTGCATGTTTGTTCAATAAAAACAGCATAAAACGCGTCGCTTGCTAAATGATAATAGCCTTCATGGTAGCCTGTATTTTGGACTGTCAAAATTGTTTCCAGTTCAGCATGACAGTTAACAATTGGTAATCCCCTGCTCCTGTTTAAACCGTGTCTATTAATATTTTTTAAATGTGGGAGACTGAGTGGAGAGAAAAACGATGTATGCACACACATGTAGGCCTATGAACTGCTGGATGCTTATCATGAGGATCTGGCATTTAGCACTCAAGCCACCGATGACTGTTTCTGGTCTGCTGTGAATTAGGGCTGCACGATATTGGAAAAATATGCGATACACAATAACTTGACTGAATACCTCGATATCGATATTACTCACGATATTGGTGTTAAAAATAAAACAAATGATTATTCCCTTCGGTTTTTAGAAATACTGAAATGTAAATAAGACTCATTAAGTCCCTCACTGTGCAATGCTGGTGATAAGCCAGTATGTGCCATTTGCTCGTACTGTACCTATCTCAATAGCCAGTCAGCCAAATACAGGTGTAAAAAATGTGCCCTGGGTCCTTGCTGTGAAAGGCTTCCACATATTGACAAATTACACACTGTGTATAAAAACAACTGAAAGCAATGTTTTATTTCCAACATTATTTTATTAGGGAAAAAAACATGGCTACACCTGCTATTGTGTCCATCAATCATTGGTAACAAAACCGAAGTTGAAATTATCAAATACTTTAACTTAAAACATTCAAAGGGTAATGAATTTAGACAAAAGCCTTTGGCTGCAATATGTCAACTTAAACGGTCAGCATTTTTAATAACAGTAAATTTGGTGAACCAAGAAAGATTTCGTAAAAATGAGTTCTGACTCTGAATTAAGGGTCGACCGATACATCGGCCGGCCGATGTATCGGGCCGATATTTGCGGTTTTTTAAGTGTATCGGCATCGGCCGATTCGCATGTGGTTTGGCCGATCCGCGCGCGTCATTTACAGACCGGCATCCAAGCCTTGGATTCCAAGGCCAGCTCTGTGTTGCCAGAAGACCCGCGATGCACGCTGTCGCGTCACCCCTCCCCCTCTGATAGTGAAGTGCACAGCCCCAAAAGCTACAGCCACGGTAAGTTTTAAACTTTCAGAGCCTCTAACGCTTTTAAAATATTGTTTGAAACCACCAAATTTTATGTTCTCTTTATTACATGTGCCTGGAACTTTATTAAGTTAAGTTATTGAGTGGGTCGGAAAAAAACGGAAATCTGACATGTGCGCATTTAATGCTCTACCCGCCAAAGTTGCCGAATTGTGACAGCTCGTGGTATTGAAAAAAGTAAGCCATCACGTTGAATAGTGTGAAAAATCTTGCTTAAACCCCTTTCCACTGGGTGGCAAACACGTTGAACTTCAGGCCTTTCTTAGAATTAGGACACCTCTTTGTACTTATTCGTCGACTATTCCCCTCCCAGGGCCGCATAGATGGCTCTGTTCCCTCCTTTAAGGCTACACGCGGAAGTGGTGTATGTTCTTGTAGGATCTTAACAAGATCCTAAGTAGGATCCTGAATAAGATCCTAACTGGATACCAACAGGATCCTGAGTAGGTTCTTGCCGAACGAATTCCCAATACTCTGATTCAGCAAATTCAGGGTAGCATGGAAACAAGGCTTGCTAGCCCTAAATTCTTGAATAGATAGTGCATTTAAAGTTTTTTTGCGAGTTTTTTTTAAACTTAAATAAATATCCTTCTGTACAAGAGCAGAAGAGGGCTCACACGTACTATATGTGATTTAGGGTTTAAATATAGCTAAATATGATGACCTTTATTTCAACAAACCATAATAATGTGAATATGGAAGACAATTTTAACTATTCCATGATATTTCAGAGTTACAGTTTTCATTAGTTTGCTTGAATAAAGTTATAAAGAGCAGTGTTCCATATTTATTCAACTATGAAACCTAGTACAATCAACAGCATGTTTGGTTGAAAAATAACCTTCATAATAATGTGATTCATCTAAAAGTATGCATATACCTGGGTCACAGCTGATTCTTTATGAAAATGAATGCAAGCACCCTCTTAAATGTTGATTAAAACAATAATGGCTATTCAGAACACCATTTGAATAGGCTTTACTTGTTTAACCTTTTCTACCAAAAAAAAAAGTCAGGTCTTACAATACCCTGGTGCAAATCCTGGCCAGGATCCTACCAGGATCCTAGCAGGATCTTACCAGGATCCTAACCAGGATCTTGTACAGGATCTGAAATATAATCCTAAAGGATCTTGTCCAAGATCCTACAGGATCCTGTACAAGATCTTGTAGGATCCTATAGGATCCTTCACAAAATCCTGTAGGATCTTACCAGGATCCTATAGGATCCTGTACAAGATCCTGGTTAGGATCCTAAAGGATCTTGTCCAAGATCCTACAGGATCCTGTACAAGAGCCTGTAGGATCCTACAGGATCTTGTACAGGATCCTGTAGGATCTTGGACAAGATACTTTAGGATTATATTTCAGATCCTGTACAAGATCCTGGTAAGATCCTGGTAGGATCCTGGCCAGGAACCGTCCCTATTGCGGGGACCGGTGACTTGGACGCGATCCGTTGCAAGCGGTCACAACAGATTACACCCATTGTTAAGCCTATGTAACTTGGAATCCCACAAACCGGTTTGTGGAATTGGGATAGCTTAGCATAGTCGGCTAGGCCGGGGGTATATTGGCCTGTCGGTGGCGCTCTAACACCTGAGACATGTTTTCTGGGCTCCAAGCTACTTTTTTGGAACTTGCCCCAAACTCAATTCTGATTGGCTGGGGCCCACCCCTGGACCCTCAGGCCACGCCCCCAAACTCAATTTTTGGATTTGGGACCACTTTTTTGGAACTTGCCCCAAACTTAATTCTGATAGGCTGGGACACACCCCTGGACCCTAGGCCATGCCCCCCAGACTCGATTTCCGGATCTGAGACTACTTTTTTGTAACTTGCTCAAAACTTAATTCTGATAGGCTGGGACACACCCCTGGACCCTAGGCCACGCCCCCCAGACTCGATTTCTGGATCTGAGACTACTTTTTTGTAACTTGCTCAAAACTTAATTCTGATAGGCTGGGACACACCCCTGGACCCTATGCCACGCCCCCCAGACTCGATTTCCGGATCTGAGACTACTTTTTTTGGAACTTGCTCAAAACTTAATTCTGATATGCTGGGACGTGTCCCCGGACCCCAGGCCACTCCCCCAAAGTGTTTTTTTGGGAAACCGGACAACTTTATCGGGAAAAAGGCCCATAACTCAGTCCACGAAAGACACCCGAGAAAACTTTTACCATCGGGCCGGACAGACCCGGCTCCTCTACCAAAACCCAAAGGCACGAAACCTAGGCCCAAAAAAATTGACCGTTTTTGGAGGGAAAATGAAATTCCAACCTGCAAGTCTAAGCAATGAGTTAGGTTAGGATTCGTTCCAGAAATGAAGTCTATTTCCCTAACCCGCTAACCCTAATTGGAACTCCTTCACTTCAGAGCAAGCCCTTTTGCAGGCTGAAAGTTGTATGTGTACAAAAAAGGATGCGTGGGGCTTAGGGTAACCATATTTAACGGATTTTTGAAAAAAAAAAAAAAATGGCCTCGTTGCCAGCCCCTACGGATGGGTCAAAGGCCTAATACCCTTACTCGACACCGTGGGCCTAAAATCATCCAAATTTTTTTTTCCCACTCCCAGGGCTTATATGGGATGCTGAAACACAATATCCCATCAGAAATGACTTTTCTGACTTTCAAGTGGGTGAAATGACTCTGGAAATCACTCAAAATGACGGGTTAGGACTTTAGACTTGATATCCGGAACGAATCCTAACCTAACTCATTGCTTAGACATTGCCGGTTGGAATTTTGATTTTGTCCAATCACAGCCCGCATTTTCGGGCTAGGGTCTCGCGCTAAGCGAGATGAAACGGGGGATACTTGTCTGACGTCTGTACGACCTTCCTGTCCGGAACAGTGGCCCAAAACGCACTCGGCCAAAGGCCTCATAAAAATAGTTGAAAATATTCACAAAAAAATCAGGAAAAGGTGCTATTGACTCGGAATCAAGTCTACCCCCCCCCCCCTAAATCGAGGGCGCTGAGCGCGCCTAACTTGGAACCGAGTCTCTAGCACCTTCCTGTCCCGAGATACGCCCAAAGGTGAAAGGTCAGAAAAAAAGTGTAAAAATATTCGTGAAAAATTACCCGAATGTCCCCGCGGCTTCAAAATCGTCGCACACCCTAACTTGGGGTCCCCGATCGTGGCTGAGGCATCCGCGAAGCCGAAGGACCTTTAGTTTCAGAGTTATTCAAAAACAAACCCTAACCCATTCATTTCAATGGAAGGCCCCGCCTTTTCAGGCTAGGGTCTCGCGCCGCTGGATTTTGGCACAGTAGGCCGGTTTGTACGAGCCTGTCGTAAAACCTTTCTCCCATGTTTTTCAGGGGCCGAGTTATAGGCTTTTTTTCCCCAATAAAGTTGTCCGGTTTCCCAAAAAAAAAAAAAAAAAGAGTACGGGGCCGTGGCCTATGGCCCAGGGGCCCGTCCCAGGTGATCAGAATTCAGTTTGGACCAAGTTCCAAAAAGTAGTCTGAAGTCCAAAAATCCAGTCTGGAGGGTGTGTCCTAGAGTCGGGGGACGTGTCCCAGCCAATCAGAATTCAGTTTGGACCAAGTTCCAAAAAAGTAGTCTGAAGTCCAAAAATCCAGTCCGGGGCGCTCTCTGCTGCTACTGCCCATCCCCCACACATCTGCTGCTACTGCCCATCCCCCACACATCTGCTGCTACTGCCCATCCCCCACACACTTCGAAGCTCTCTGCTGCTACTGCCCATCCCCCACACACTTCTTCACAAACAAAAAAATAGGTTAGGACATTGGACTTGAGTTGAGGCCTCCATTGCTTAGACATTGCCGGTTGGAATTTTGATTTTGTCCAATCACGGCCCGCCTTTTCGGGCTAGGGTCTCGCGCCGCTGGATTTTGGTACAGTAGGCCGGGCTGTACGAACCTGTGGCGAAACTTTCCTCCCACGTTTTTCGGGGGCCGAACCGCAGGGGCGTGACCTACCGTCTCGCACCTAAAACGCGGTCAAATCGTAACAAATGTGGTATCAGTAGATAGCCCTAAGCGAGACGAAACGGGGGATACTTGTCTGACGTCTGTACGACCTTCCTGTCCGGAACAGCGGCCCAAAACGCACTCGGCCAAAGGCCTCATAAAAATAGTTGAAAATATTCACAAAAAAATCAGGAAAAGGTGCTATTGACTTGGAATCAAGTCTACCCCCCCCCCCCCCCAAATCGAGGGCGCTGAGCGCACCTGACTTGGAACCGAGTCTCTAGCACCTTCCTGTCCAGAGATACGCCCAAAGATGAAAGGTCAGAAAAAAAGTGTAAAAATATTCGTGAAAAATTACCCGAATGTCCCCGCAGCTTCAAAATCGTCGCACACCCTAACTTGGGGTCCTCGATCGTGGCTGAGGCGTCCGCGAAGCCGTAGGACCTTTAGTTTCAGAGTTATTCAAAAACAAACCCTAACCCATTCATTTCAATGGAAGGCCGGTAGTGAAAATTTCCCAAGTCCCACTTGCCAAAAAACTTCCCGGGGGAAGGTGTTAGGAGCACGTTTCAGCCCATTTGGAGTCTACCTATTTTGGAGACATGATTTTTAAAAAATGTTTTTGAAAGGTTAGGCCTCGTTCCGGGTATAGGATACTGTCAATAGGCCTAATTCCGGAATTGAAGTCCAATGTCTTAACCTGGTCCAAACTCAATTTTGACGTGCTGGGACGTTCCCTCGGCCCCTAAGCCACGCCCCCAAGGTGTTTTTTTGGAAAATCCAGTCCGGGGCCTTGTCAAAGTCAAAGAAAAGCTCTTAGAAGAAGCTCTCTGCTGCTACTGCCCATCCCCCACACACAAAGAAGCTCTCTGCTGCTACTGCCCATCCCCTACACACTTCTTTTCACAAACAAGAGAGAGGTAAGCCAAACACAGGGTCTCTTATGTAGACAATATTTTTTTTACTGTTTAGTCAGTTTAGGAGATTAATCTTGAAGTAAGTAACATAATCTATTGTGTACACATTTTTTCTGGAATGGAATATTTGTTGGACTTCAAGACTAGGGAATCGTATGTTATCAGCATGACGCTGTGTCCATTATGCGATGTGGACTACAAATACCTCCGCCAACACCTCAGGAAAGGCCATCGTGTGGTAAACAATGATGAGTTGGACCTATTAATGTTGTACGCGAGTGGGCGGTGAGTTTTTTTTTTTTGTTAACAATATTGTATCAACTCAATGTCTGATATAATAGCATTTGATGTTTTTATATGTTTTTATGAGTTTAAGTTTTTTAAGTTATATTTCTCTTTATTTACTTCAGAGGAGTGAGGGGAAGGCTTTATTGTATGGAGTGCCAGATGAAATATGTCCGGCTGGACAAACATTTCGTCCAGTCACACAAGAACTGGACGGTGAGCTTTTTGCACAGATATTTGCACACACATAAGAAACATGACATTGAGACATTGAGCTTTTTAAAAATATAATTGTACACAAAAGAATTCTGACAAGATGAGACAACAATTCTGTTTAAATCACTACACACTTATTACCATTCTTTATTAGGCTGAACAACGGAGGGATATGTACAACCAGGGGATTAAAAAAAAAAAAAAGCACTTGATGGCCTCAGGGCTCTGAGGTTGACTTTCCCAGTTGTTCCAATGGTCAGCCAGCTGGACATCACAGAAGAAGATCTCAGAGAGGTGCCAGCTGACCCAATCCCGCCCGCCTCCCCCAATGCCCCCGCCGGTCCTGCCGCCTCCCCCGATGCCCCCGCCGGTCCTGCCGCCTCCCGTGATGCCCCCGCCGGTCCTGCCGCCTCCCGTGATGCCCCCGCCGGTCCTGCTGCCTCCCGTGATGCCCCCGCCGGTCCTGCTGCCACCTCCTCTGCTGCACCCGCAAAAGGACGCTCCATCTTCTCATGCCCTGGGTGTCGGGCAAGGGAAGAGACAATCCGGCACCTCCGCCATAACATCATTCTGCTTCGGGGCAAAAACAAGCTCCTTATGGGGAAAAAAAGAAAAAAAGAGGGTGAAGTTTCAGAAGAGGAGGGAAGCTGCCACTGAAGATGACAGTGGAGAGCCTGGTTATGGTTTGTATATTTTTTAAATGCTTTTTTCCCCACAGCTCTCCAAAGATTCATTTCCTTGCTAAACGGAGGCAGCTTTGACCTAATGGTTAGGGAGGTGGAGTTAAGATCAGAGAGTTGCAGGTTCAAACCCCACCCCTACTTCTCCCTACACCTCGATCCATGGCTGAAGAGCCCTTGAGCAAGACACCCAACCCCACATTGCTCCAGGGACTGCACTCCTTCCAGAAAGCAGGGGACGTGCAGTCCTTCCACACCGCAGGGGGCGCGCACCCCATACGTTGAAGGTAGTTATCATTTACCTATTTCCTAGATAGATCGGTTCCAAGTCACCAGTCCCCACAATAGGGTCGGTTCCACAGATCAAGTCCATTGGCCTAACCTTGGAAAAAACTGTCAGCAAAGGGTAATGTAATTTATTGTTAACTTCCTGCTGCATTTTTGTAGAAATACTCCTCTCAAAATATAAGGAACGCATCACCACCGAGAATGCCACAAGCAAAGAGCAGAGCAACACGCAGCAGCGCGTGCAGTCAGTGCGCCAGTTCCTTATTAACGGTGCGTTGGGCGGCGTGCCACATGCTGACCTGTAATATCTGCGCGACCACAGCAGGATCCGGGAGTAAATACTGTTTTGTTAAATGTGCAGTAAACAGTATTTCATTGCCCTGTATTTATACTGAGGAATCACAAGGTTGAATCTATTCTGATAAAAAAAGTGTAATGTCAATGTAATGAATGTTGTGATGATCACTTATGTGGTCATGTGTGTCAAAGAAGTTATCATTTGTGTCAAATCCCAAAAAATTGTCTTTTTTTACTTTTTTAGAGCTGTGAGAACATGGGTTGCATCCGGCCTGAAGCCCACCATGGTGAAAAAGAAAATTATTGATACCATGGATTTTCTTAAGTGGGTGGGAAGGGCGTGGCCGGGGGGGTGTCCGGCTCTCTCAGAGATCCATAGAGGGTCTCAAAGATGAGCTCTCTAGAGAGCTACGAAATCTGAGGGGCAGCGTGACGTCGCACGTGGTGTCTGTCAGGCGCAACAAATCCGGTAAGGTCATTACTGTGTCAGGGCCCAATCTGTAGACTGCAAACATAGATTAATTTCATTTAATATTTAATAGATATATTTCCCATATAGTCCTATTCATGTGTGCACTGTACCGTGAAGCTTTTGAAATCTCAATATACTTTTGAAATGATGATAAAGGTTGTCTATTTCTATTCTATTCTGCATTCCAGAAAATGTCCTCCCCTTGGCTGTACACCGCAGCTTCATTAAAAAGGCCAACAAGCTCCTGCCCCAATTTTTCAGTAAGTCTATACATACATTTACATATCCAAAATTATAAGGGTGTTAATGACTTACAATTGTTTATGCATATATTTTTTCCTGTAATATTTTATTTACGTTTTCTTAGAGAAAGCTGTGACAAGCAAAAAAAGGACCCAAATTCAGAGATTTCTTGCCCTGCTGCCGGGGCTGATCATTAGTGAGACTGGCCACAGGATCACAGTGTTGAAAAACATGAGGGGGACTGATGTCCTAGAGGCTCGGGAAGCGGGGCAGTGCCACGTGATATACATATGTTTTCATCTCCATTCATGTGTTTAGTAAAGCTCTTTCATATATTTTAAAAACAATATATTTCATATATTGGACATATGGGGCAGTCGTGGCCTAACCGCCCCTTTGGATAAGTGTAATGTAATGTAATATGTCTGTTTTACTCATCGTGTCCTCATACAGGTGAAGGAGCACAAGACATGCCGCACATTTGGCGATGCCAGGGTGCCTGTGCACGCCAATGTCTACCGCATGATGAAGACCTGGATGAAAAGGAGGGAGGACCTGCAGGGCTGGGGAGGCCCCTTCTTTTTTTCCAGTAGTGCTGGGGGGAGGGCGCCACTCCTCTTGGAGGATTTTAAGAGAATCTGGCTGGACCTGGGCCTCCCCGCACCCCCACCAACGTTTAACGCTCTAAGGAGCTCATTGGCCACTCATGTGAGTACAAGAACGGTCCCTGTCACAGTATGTATGTATGTATGTATGAATGAAAGTATATATATATATATATATATATATATATATATATATATATATATATATATATATATATATATGCGCATGCATGTTCTTAGGCCGTCAAGACAGCTGGCGAGAGGGAGGCGGCACAGATCGCCCAGCTTATGTGCCACGACCTCGAGACGTCTAAAAAGTTTTATCAGGCGGACCCGCCCCCCAAAGCCACTGCCCAGGTCCGGAGTGCGATCCTGAGGACCATGATGACAGGCGACGAGGAGGACAATGACTCAGAAGGGGAGGAGGACGATGACTCGCAGGGCGAGGAGCCAGGAGAGGAGCAGGGCGAGGAGCTAGGAGAGGAGCAGGGCGAGGAGTCAGGAGAGGAGCGGGCATAAGAGGAGGACGAAGACTCTGATGAAGAAGAGGAGGACAAAGACTCTGATGCCAGTGAGGAGGAGGGGATAGGGGGGATCCAGATGACAGAGGAGACAGAGGATGAGAGTGAGGTGGAGCAGGTGGTCGGCCGTAAACGGAAGGCCAGGGCCCAAATTATTGGGGACTCCAGTGAGGAGGAAAAGGAGGAGGAAAGAAGCAGGAAGAGAACAAGGAGGGCCCTCTTCACTGTAAGTCTGAGTTCCTATTTCAAACACACAAAACATGTTCCAAGAGACCAATTCAAGTCAATTTTATTGTCAATTCTTCACATGTACTAGACATACAATGCATCACAATTACTTTTCTTACTATCCCTGCATAGAATTTTCTAACTCTACCGTCCACACACAAAGACCAGACATTACACTTTGTACATCACTGTGACATTTGTGTCTGACTTCTTGCATCAGGGAGACGATCCAGATGAGGGAACCTCGAAGTCCTCACACTGGCACTCATCTCCTAGGCCGCGCACTCCTTCCAGAAAGCAGGGGACGCGCAGTCCTTCCACACAGCAGGGGGCGCGCACCCCTTACAGGCGTTTTGATATGTTGAAGGTAGTTATCATTTACCTATGCAACGGATCGCTTCCAAGTCACCAGTCCCCGCAATAGGGACGGTTCCACAAATCAAGTCTATTGGCCTAACCCAAATTCCTAGACAGATAGAAAGACAGAGAGATAAGGAAATACTAACTTCAAACTTTAACACGTCTCACTTTGTATTTCCCAAAGAAAAAAATAGTTTTAGCAAAAAGACGCTTGAGGGTCGTCATATCCCCCCTCACCCCAAGGCTGGTTGGTCGATGGACAGGTAAGGAACTGTACTTTATATGCCAATGCCAATACTTTAAAGAAATCGCTGTACATAATGCACATTTACAAATAATTTTAAAATTGATATTACCCTTTTGTCAAAATAGGCCTGAGAACGCCATCTAAAAGAAGAGGTGAGATATACATCAAAGAATATAAAGAAATGTTTCCAAAATGTAGACATCCTATTATTGCTTATTGTGTTTTTTTTCACTCTCTCAACACAGCCCAGGGCTTCAACCTCCTCCCCCTCTGGAGGAAGACGCCCTCCCCAAAAAAAATAAGACCCCTTTTGTCCCCATCCCTTACTGAGTCCCCCACCACTCAAACCTCCCCTCCACCCAGAAGCTCCACCCCGAGCGTCTCCAGCTCCATCTGCACAAAGGAGATGAACCCCTCTCAAGATTCAGTTTAATTTTTTTTTATTGTACTTTCTTTCCTTATAGTTACTGATGTTCTTAATTTTTTAATGTTTTAACGGTTCCAACAGAAAAAACAAACAAAAAAAACAGCCCGAAGTGTCCCCATGACCTTCTGTTCCATACTGTTCTCTTAAAAGTGTGTTTTGAAATGTTTGATGTTATTGTATTTCTTTAAAGTTTTTTTGGCTTATTAAAGATATGGAAGTTCATTAAAGTTATTGAATTGCAATAAAATGTTTTTTGGTGTCCAGGTTCCAGATATCAAGTCACAACCCTAATTTGCTCCAGATATCAAGTATCAATTCCAAAAATCTAGTCTCCATTCCAAAAATCTAGTCTCCATTCCAAAAATCTAGTCTGAATCGAGACTCGATATTTGGAATTGAGACTAGATTTTTGGAATTGAGACTTGATATCTGGAATTGAGACTTGATTTCTGAAATTAATCCTAAAACTACTATAATAGCACTGCCATTTGATAGAGGAGCCCAGTCTGTACGACCCTGTGGTGAAAGTTTCCTCCAATGTCTTTCAGGGAGCGAGATATAAGGGTTTTTCCTGATAAAGTCGTCTGTTTTCCAAAGAAGAGAGTGTGGTGAAGTGTCTTATGGTCTGGTGGCACATGTCAGCACATCATAATTGAGTTTGGAGCAAGTTCCAAAAAACTAGTCTGGAACCCAGAAACCGAGTCTGGGGGGTGTGGCTTAGGGCCAGGGTTGGTGCCCCAGCCTATCAGAATTGAGTTTGGAGCAAGTTCCAAAAAAGCAGTCTGAAGTTCCACAAACTAGTCTGTGACAATGGCCACCCGGGGGTAGGGTACTATATTGCAACAAAATTAGTGGAAATTTGGCTTAAGGGGTTTTATTGCGGTATAAAATCGTAGGAAGGTCGAAAATTTATTTCAAAGGTGTCAAAACATTTGTAATAACCTTCTACACAATCTCCAAAAGTGACCTATGCCACAGGATTATTATTTAATAGCTTTTTAAAATTTGGGACTTGATTTGTGGAAACGAATTCCACCTAGACAGTATATCCTCCTTCATTTTCCTAATTAGGGTTAGGGTCCTGGTAAGATCCTGCTAGGATCCTGGCCAGGATTTGCACCAGGGATCACTTTCATTTCCTTAAAAGTGAAAGTGATGTGTTCCTGCTCTGCTGAAACCCCACCCTGTGTGGTCTCCTGATTTCTCTCTTCTTCTACTTCTGTGAGGATTGAGACTGAAGCTGGAACGATCTGCTCAGATGTCTGTCTGATATCTACGTATTTATCTACCCTGTCATTACAGCCTGCTCTTCATTACTAACTAATGCTGCGGAGAAAAACCTCATGACGCTGTAATAGCCTCTGTATACAGAAACCTTTATCATATTTCATAGTAATTATGGAGTCATATGTTGCTTTAAAAGGCTGAACTCTTCTGTCTGTCTCTCTACCTGGTAGTGAGTTAAACCGAGATCACGCAGGAGGGTCGTAACCTTCTACATTCAGAAATTCAGTTGAATTAAAGGAGCATTAGGTTTAGGTCTGTAATGGTTAAGTAGGTGGAGTTCAACAACATTGGAATGTTTTTTCTCCTTAAAGCAGATACACAGAACCTTTATTTTTAAATACATTTCTGAGTGGATAGTATCTCTACCCTTGACTCTTGTATGCTGCATAAATGGGAATAAAATATATATTTTTGAGAGTAAAAATCGACCGCAAAGTTGTGATTGGAGCCGCCCCGCTGAGCCAGCCAGCCCTGAGTGCGTGACGTCACAGCGGGAACCGGTTTTAAGGCCGAGGCCTTTTACAGCTACAGACCAGAGTCATATCAATAAAAATTTATGGTGAAAGAAAGAAATAGCGTTACCGACTCGCTCAACTAAGACTGATTTGACTTCACTGATTGTGGGTTGACTCTCATTAAAACAGGATGGGTGTTATAACTTATGCAACATACATGTACATGCATGCATTTTCACTGATAAAACTTAAAAGGCTCATTAAATAATCAGATGAACTGAGACAATCACATTCTGAAGCAAATTAAATAATCTTATACTGCTAACTTAAACACACAATACAAGTTACATGGATTAATCTAAATGCAGGTAAACAATGTAGTGTTTTTTTTTTAATCCAAATGAGAGTCGGAGCTTACCCGTCTGTGTTCTCCCTTCTTGAAGGCCAATCTTGTGGCCGATTGTTTTGAAACAATCTGACTTTCAGTTGTTCGTTCAGTTCTCCGTTCATTTACTTCTTCCACGTAAGGGTGAGATGGCAGCGATATCCAGTGAAGAAATCAGACGGCTGCTCCACTCATTCTCCATTTTCTCCATTACTGAGTACTCCGCAATTACTGCTCAGCTCAGGCAATTACTAAAACCCGGGACGGGACGTCACCGGTTTTAGCAACAACTGCAGGGAGGTCCCTGCCCGAGCGATATGTCACATCCCGTTCCATCCCGGGTTTTAGCAACAACCTTCGGCTCACTCCGGGAGGACTGGTGCAACTGAACTCAATTTTCCTTTTCTTGTTTTCTTTTTCTTTAATTGTTGGTACTGCACTCTCTTTCAATCCGGGCTTATAAACGCTCCTCAACAGATCAGAGGTCTCGTACGAGTCTTCAGTAAAATGTGCAGAGCAGAGGAGAGACCACTTCGTAGGCGCCCAATGTGTCTGTGAACTTCTCGCAAAGCGCATCAAAATCTTTGCAGTTTGAACATTCTTGGGCCGTGAATGCAACGTAAATCCACCTTCTGTCGTGTTGCTGGCGGGTGCAGCAACACATCTACGTGGCATGGTGATAAATTAGCTCAAAATGGAGGATCAGCGTTGCAGTCAGCTCTGTGTTTTAGTATAGCGGAAATGGTGATGAGACCGATAGACTTCCTGCTGTAACGTTACGGACGTCAAGGTCATTCACTTAGACCGCTACCTATATAAATCACTTTAATTATAAAAATGACTATATTAGATTTATTGTTAACGCTTAAAACTATCCCTGTGCCATTCTTGCGGTCTCAAGGCATTTATAAGTGAAAGTGAGGCCATGGTTCTGCGTATATGCTTTAAGCCAGTGGTCCCCAAACTACGGCCCGCCTCCACATTTTGCCCGGCCCCCTGAACAATACCAGAGATGCATTATGATTTTTTTTTTTTCAGTCTGGCCGCATGATCGCGACTTGTACATGCATAGAACGTAACATTCTATTCCACCCTTCTGCAGTCTGTGCCATATCTGAAACCCCTCCCTCAAAAAAAAAAAAAATCCTGGACACACCACTGTCAAATAACACGGAATAATGGCGAAAAGATTAGGTAAGAGAAAAATAGATTCAGAATGCAGGGTATTTAACCTGCAGTGGACAAACGATTATTTTTTTTGTTCAATGCAAAGAAAAGGCTGTTTGTCTCATCTGTCAAGAGACAGTGGCTGTATTCAAAGAATACAATCTGCACCGACACTATGAAACCCGTCACAAAGACAAGTATGATAGCTTGCAAGGCCAAATGCGAGCAGACAAACTCTCAAAGCTAAAAAGTATACTGTTAGCTCAGCAGAATACATTTGTACGCCAAGCTCAGCTGAACCAGTCGTCTGTTCGAGCGAGCTTTCGGGTTGCTCAACTGATAGCTAGCAGCGGTAAACCTTTCACTGATGGAGAATTTGTCAAGAAATGTTTGAATGCTGTCGCGGAGGAGGTGTGTCCCGAGAAGAAAGAGGTCTTTAATGCCGTGAGTCTGTCGGCAACTACAATCACAAGACGCATTGAAGAACTTGGGGGTAAATGTATATGCCCAGCTGCACCAGAAGACGAAAGAATATGACTTTTTTTCATTAGCACTGGATGAGAGCACGGATGTGAGCATGGATGTGCAGGACACAGCGCAGCTGCTAATTTTTATTCGTGGAGTTAGCGCAAACTTTGAAATGTGCGAGGATCTGGCAGCCCTCCAAAGTCTCAAAGGGACTACAATGGGGGAGGATATTTTTGGCAAAGTATGCCAAACCATGGAAGACTTGAACCTGGACTGGTCAAAGCTTGTTAGCATCACGACTGACGGAGCTCCTAGTATGGTGGGCGCGTCTCGGGGTCTGATCGATGGAAGAACGGGGTCTTACCGCCCCGCTACAAGTCCACTGCCTAATTCACCAGCAAGCACTGTGCTGCAAAGTGTTGAAGTGGGATTCTGTCATGAAGGTGGTGGCATCATGCATAAACTTCATCAGGGCAAAGGGACTTAAACACAGGCAGTTCCAACAATTCCTGTCTGAACTGGAGTCTGTGCATGGCGATGTGCTTTACTACACAGAGGTCAGATGGTTGAGCCGCGGCAGAGTTTTGAGGCGTTTTTACGAGCTGCTACCTGAGATAAACGCATTTCTTCATTCAAAAGACAAAACGGTCCCCGAGCTGATCGACCCAGAATGGAAATGGCACCTAGCATTTTTAACAGACGTGACAGAAATACTGAACAGCCTTAACTTGCAGCTACAAGGCCAAGGGAAACTAATCTGCGACATGTTTTCCCACATAAAAGCATTTGAGGTGAAACTAGCGCTGCTTTTGGATCAAGTGAAAAACAACAACTTCATCCATCTTCCTGCTACCCAAAACCTCTCTGCAGAGAACCCAGCGGTCCCGTTCCCAGCTGAAAAGTGTGTGGAAGCACTGGAAATGCTGAAGGCGGAGTTCGGTGTGCGATTCCGTGAACTACATGTTAATGCAAAAGACATCCGCCTTTTCCAGAACCCCTTTGTTTCTGACATTGATGAAGCCCAGCCTTCTTATCAGTTTCAGTTGGCCGAGTTACAGAACTGTGATGCCCTGAAAGATGCATTCAAGCCCAACAGTCTTATTGACTTCTATGCCGCCCTCCCAAACAACACATACCCAAACATTAAAAAACATGCAATGAAGATGTCCACAGTTTTTGGCAGCACGTATATCTGTGAGCAAACCTTTTCACACATGAACCACCTGAAAACTCCGATGAGATCAAGATTGACAGATGACCATCTCCATCAGTGTTTGAGACTTGCTGTGACTAAAATGGAACCTGACATTGAACTTCTCACCAGCCAGATGCAGGCCCACAGTTCACACTGATGAACATATATAGGTAAACTTATTTTTCTGACTTGAACGAGCCATTCTGAGTACAAACAAATATAATCATAATGAAATCTACTGAGATAAAATCCGTTCTACAACCATACTGGTAGTGAAATGTATTGTGTTGGTAGGTGTTGGTATCAGTTCGGTTTCATAGCCTGCTTGCTTTCTGGTTTTCAGAGTGAAGTTGATGAGAGAGAGCTGCAAACAGTTGTGTCTACAAGAAAGTTAAATGTTCCATGGTCTTTTTTTCTGTGAAAAACTTGAAAAGGGTTATTTGGTTATTATTTATTTCATAAATAGTGTTATTTATTTCATTAATAATGTTATTATTTATTTTCTGATTTTTTTTCCTGTCAAGATCCCAGAAAGGGTTAATTTTTGGTTATGTGTGGCTTTCTGGAAAACAATATGTTTAGACACCTCTGCGATCATCACACTTTTTGTTACAAACTGGCCCCGGCCCACCGTCAGAGAAGGGAAAAGTTATTTGGCCCTCACAGGAAAAAGTTTGGGGACCCCTGCTTTAAGCCAACGCGTAGCTTTGTTCTGTTCTGTTTCAGATCTCCATGATGAGTGTGATTAAGTCCCAACTGTCCAAGCAGCAGGAGATGAAGCTGTGTTCTCTACTCGGTCACGTGAAACTCGGTCTGCTGTTCAAGGCCAGTGTGCACGGTTTCAACGCTACAGCCTTCCACCAGAAGTGTGATCGTCAGGGCCCCACTGTTACTGTAGCATATAATAAGTCAGGCTACATTTTTGGAGGGTACACCAGTAAAGATTACGCTCAGACGAATCAGTACATCGCAGATAACAATGCCTTCCTGTTCAGCTTCAAAGCGAGTGAGGTTGATGAAGCTCCTCTGCGTGTGGTGAGCACAGACGCAAACCAGTTGTTGCATGATGGAAACACTGGGCCTCATTATGTCTCCATGGTTTTTCTGTACAATAACACTGCTACTGTCCAAAGCAATCCAGGCACCTATAATTTTAACCCAGTGGAGATGCATGGCAATGACCTCCAGCTGAGCGAGTATGAGGTGTACCGAGTGGAAGGTGAGGTTTTTTTCAGTTAAAGTATGAGATTAAAGCCCAGGTTATTCTCATGAAGACAATGTTAGTGTTTGTGTCCCTGCAGGGTTGGATAAACTCATGGAGAAACATCAACTGGAGTTTGGAGTAAGAAAAATTCAAACACAGTATAAATCTTCAGAATTAAAGTTATTGTAGGTGCTTTTTCCACCAGCTTAATCTGAAACTCTTCTGTGGTTTCCACTATGAAGGAACTGGTTCTGCTGGACTAGAACCAAGGAAGTGATGTCATAAACTGTTTAGAAATGTGACTGGGTTGTTGTCATAACCTCCCCAAAATAACCCTCACAGCTAAAGAACTAAAAGTAAAGGTCCACCCTCAATGACTCACATATTGAATTGTGCTCTTCAGAAGTTTCCACACATCCAGCATGAACTTCTTTCACTGCTCTATTTTCACTTTGGCTAATGCTTTCGTACATTACCCATAATACCGCTGGGCTACGTGTTAGTGCTGGTGGTGCAGTGGGATTTAGAACTCTCTTTAACTCGACTTAAACAGTGGCCCTTTAGTCCTCATCTGTGCGTTCTGTTCTGTTCACCCAAGCTTCAGCTTTCACACTAATACCACCGTCAACACCATCACACTCATCATCACCATCATACACCACCATCTACTCAAGTCGCGTCTCCGCTGTAACTCGGTGTCGCGTATCTGTGTTACATTCTGGAACTTTGCTCAAAGTCTCCACTACTACTTCTCTGGATTTCCCATTCAGATGATGCTGCTGGAAAATGAAAAATAAGTGAGCAAAGGTGTTTTGGTTCCAGTAGTGGAAGCTGAGCATCATCACTTCTCACAAACATTTATCATCATTTTTTTAAATGTTATTTTTCTTTCTGTTGTAACTGCAGTCGCAATAATAATGTTCCTGTGTGATATCATCAACTCACAGACATCATGAAAATACAACACCGGCCAACAAATTATCATCAGAATCACAAAACACATCACAGATATTTCAGTGTAAACATGATGAACGTGTTTCATGGTGGAGTTTAACGCAAGGCTGTACAGTGCGACCATTTTACTCGCATATGCGACTAAAAATAGATTGGTGCGAGTAGGAAAAACAGAATGGGAGCACACGTGCGAGAACCGATTTCAGCCATTTCATTCGCATTTTGCCCCTAAAATAATAACAAACAAAGTGTGGTCTTATTTCTAGTTTTCATACCCTACCAATCAGAACTGTTGGAACACGATGACGATGCGATGACGCCTCGCATTTCTGTTGAGCGGCGGGAAAGCAAAGACTCTCAACGTTCTAACCTTTTCATCGTCTCAGGGGAAAGTGCTACATTTGTTCACTCAGCATCAGTATCGTAAATCTAAAAATGTTACAAAATCAAATATCGTCGTATTTTCAAAGAACTCGTGTGAGATCCGAGGAGGGAGAGGAGGATATCGTGAGAGAAGAAATGGATACGACAACAGTGAGGGATAGTAGTGCTACTGCCGGCAGTGGCGTAAACAGTAAGGTTTACAAGTTTCAGGCTGACTGGATTAAGCTTTTTCCATGGCTAGTTTTTGAAAACGAGCTAATGTACTGCAAATACTGTAAAGGGCAGAAGCAAGCAGGGAATTCGGCATTTGTGACTGGAAACCAGCACTTTAAAAAAGACAGTCTCACGAAACACAACATATCTAAACGGCACATCGCCTGCAGAGACAGTTATTTAATTCGACAGAACAAAGGCTCGACGGTGGACGCAGCCCTGGTTAGACAGGTGAAGATTTCGGAGATGGAGGCAATGAGACAGCTCAAGATCAAAATGAACACTGCCTACTTCATCGCCAAGGAGGAAGAGCCGTTTGTGAGATTTGGGCCACTTATCACCCTGCACAAGAAGAATGGCATTGATGTGAACCCAACTTACGACAACCACGTGAGGTAATATTGTATTTTATAATGATCATTATTATGTAAGGGATAATGTATTGTCCAAGGGCGACTAGCCTATAGGAAAAAAAAAATTCCCGTCAGGACGAACAGCAGGGGCGTGTTTAGCCTATTTTGGGGGGTGCTCAAGCACCCCCAAAAACGAGCTCAGCACCCTCAAAAACACTGCTTTTGGACGTAATTTTCAGAAATAAGCGCCCTTGCGCACTGCGCAATGAATGTGTGCGGGGGCGTGTGTGTGTTCTTGAATTCACCTGTTACGTGATAGTTCTATGAGCAGTAAAATCCCTCTCCTCCTTGCATCCCCTCTGATTGGGTTGCCTGTCCGCGCGAGTGCTTGCTACGACATGGTGTTTTTTTTAACTGGATTCCACGCCGATGAGGAACTCGAAGTAGCACCTGAGTATTACTGGCATAGCGAGATGTGAAGGTACGGACTGGAGTTACAATTGTTAAACACGACACAATAATATGCATAATGCAATATTGATGTTCCCTGGTCTATGAACAGAATGATAAAAACGACATTTATCATCCATATCGAGATACTTTTGTGCAGAGCTGTACAAGTGCTACGATGCTAGACCACCGTGTGTTAGTCAATTTTATTTAATGTAACATAGCGTTTACGTTTGCTTATCATTCACAAATCCAAACCCTGGTCATTGTCTGGGGGGACAGTGAGTGTGGTTTGGAAGAACACTACCAAAATATAACAAATATAACAAAAAATATAAACTAATGTAAACTAATGTAAAATCATAATAATACACACTATTATTACACAATACACAATAACACATTAATTAACAATTACCACTGTTCAAAATGAATAGCTCCAACATTACAAATGCAGTAGGTCTTGTTTAGTTAAAAATATAACGTAAATATTTGTGTCAGTGGTTGTAAATGTGTAGATATCATAGTTTATTGGGTCAGCTTCTGTTAAAACATTGCATAAGTCTAGTCTTAACTAGACAAGAAGACTAGACAAGTCTAGTCTAAATGCGGAATAAACGTGGAAACACTGTCATTCAAGCCAGGTGCCTCTGTCAGCTATGGGGGCTAAGCACCCCCAAAGATCAGATGCTAGAATTGCCCCTGACGAACAGCATCCCGACGCCGGAGAGAAATATTTTCCTATTGTCGCCCGCGGACTATACGTTATCCCCCTTACAATACGGCTACTTGTGAACATGAGAAAACATATACAAAAAGTTTATGATTAATTTTATTTGACGTTTCAGCCTTCAGTTTAATTATGAGGCAATGTCATGATCGTTTTCAACTTTTTCAATTCAAACGATGTTCGCATTAGTGGGCTACTTAATTTCCCCCACCTGCGTGCAAGGACTGGCCACATCTATGTTAACGATATGACGATAGACAGTTTGTGTAGGCTGACTGTTCTACTTACGAAGTGATACGCTGGCATGATTCTGCTGTGAAAATTCCCGTTACCATTGACAGCGGGCATTATATATTGTTGCCAGCTAGGGATACTCTGGGCCATGACCACCACGGGCCCAGTCGGGGTGAAGTGCACACAGCAGTGGTAGTCTGTTTTATTTTGTAGGTTATTGTGCGTCTTTTCTGACTGCCCATCCCTAGTAGGTATCAGCATTAAGTTGTCAGCAGTGTGTTTAATTCAATTTTTTGTATTTTTTATGAAGTTATATTAAGAATTATTACCATGCAGAATTTTGAATGTTAGTTTTTAGAGTTTATTTTAATATTCTTCGTATAATGATAGGGCTGCAACAAATGTTTGGAACAAATTGTCAGTCATGTTATGTGACTGCATGAACTACAAGCACTTTACGACAGTGTTCTTATTCATACAGATGTGCGGAAATGATTGGACAAATTGCTGATCTCTTGAAAGAGAGCCTAACTGCTCAACTGAGAACAGCAAAGTACCTTGCAGTCCTCATCAATGGAGACACTGACATATCAAACACATGCTGTCGTGCGTGCAATGTCATACGTCCTCGCCCTGCAGAAAGGTAGCAGCAGCAGCAGGTGCTAACGGTAACACATGGATGAGGACGAATTAATTCCGAAGAAAAACAGCATAGGATCCATCATCTGGCGGTGGTTTGGGTTCAAGAAGGAAGATCTTGAACAAAAAACGGTGATATGCAAAAAATGTCACAAAAGCGTTGCTTCAAAATGTAGCAGTACATCAAATTTATATCATTTGAGAAACCACCCGGAAGAAAATGAAGAGTTCTTGAAACTCCGCGCGACATCTCCGGCCGGTGCCATATCAAAGAAAATGCCGAAGCAACCAGCACTCACGCAATTGAGTCTGGCCTCTTCTATTTCCAGATCAACACCGTACGACAAAAACAGTCAAAAACAGAAGGAGATAACGTCTGCAATAACCCACCACAGTTAATGTTATTTTTCTTTCTGTTGTAACTGCAGTCGCAATAATATTCCTGTGTGATATCATCAACTCACAGACATCATGAAAATACAACACCGGCCAACAAATTATCATCAGAATCACAAAACACACCGATATTTCAGTGTAAACATGATGAACGTGTTTCATGGTGGAGTTTAACGCTAATAACCGTGTGTAAGAAGAGGACGTCTCTGATGGAGGCGATCGCGGGCTGGACTCCGAGTACGGCTTCGGTGCAGAAAGCTCGTGTGTTGCTTGTCGGTGCAGCGGGAGCAGGTAAATCCAGCTTCTTTAACTCCGTGTTTAAAAGCCATGTGAGCTTTCAGGCCAACACGGGCATTGCCGGCACCAGCCTCACCAAACAGGTAACTCACTAGTTTTACAGAAAAATGATTTTTTTAATAGAATAATTTTTGATTAAAAAGTTCTGTATTAGGACTCGAGCATTAATATAAAGCTGTGATCTGCAGATATGTTCAGTATGATGTTTGATGGTGTGTGTAGTTCCGTGTGTACCCTGTTCAGGTGGGCAGTGAGACGTTGTCCATCACACTGTGTGACACTATGGGACTGGAAGAGGGACTTAACACTGGACTGGATATCGACGACTTCAACATTTTAAAGGGTCACATTCAGGACAAATACCAGGTGGAGATAAAAACCTAAACTCTTCTCCTCATAGACATTGGACCACTTTGATATCTGATGAGCAAAGACCTACGAAACTAAACATACATGAGTTTGTAGTTGGTATGAATTAAAATTTTGGTCCCATGGGTGTGTAAACTTTTGTGCGTGATGCTATATTTATGTGCAATCCACTGGTTTCGTGTTCTAGACCCTCAGAAGCTCTTTAGCTACACCACTGATCCTGTGCTGAACCTCGTGTACAGATGCAGTCAGTTTACACACACAGACACGACTGTGATGGTCAGTTTGGGCTTTCAGTGGTTCTCTGAACTGATCGTTTTCTGGGGCAGAATGATTACAACCCACATCTTTAATAATAAAAAAAAAAATTAATTTGGGTTTTCTGAAATCAACACTTGGTCAAAATTATACATACAGCCATCTAAAATTAGGTTAAATCTCCCTGAGCGAGTTTCTCTTCAGCAGACGCTTCTGTTCGCCACCGACAAGCTTCTGTCAGAGTTCTGGTTGGATATTTGTCTTCTCTTCTCAGCAGAATTGATGGAGCTCAGATAAATGTGTGCATGTCCTCGAACAGACCCGACTTTTAATCACAGTCCACATATTTTCGACAGGGTTCAGATCAGGACTTGTTTAAGCTGAATGTTAGCCTTCTTTATCCTCCACAACCAGCTCTGATGCGTGTTTGGGATCATGAGATGGTCCTTCATGATTCCATCCTCTTTGTTTAAAGGAATACGCCACCCCCAAGTGAAATTGAGTCAGTCCCTGCAGTCCCTAGAGTTGGATGAGTGAGCCAAAGCGTTTTGTAGCCAACCCAGCCATTGTCCTGATCTAGAAACGCCCCGGTTAGCTTTAGCTTAGCGTAGTCGCTGAAATCCGGCGTGTCCAGATAGCATCGTCATTGCAAAAGTGAATCAAATAGCTCAAGATTTTTTATAATTATTTCTCATGACCTGTACATTCACATCGAGTACACATATCAATGCAAATTAACACGAAGGGATTTACTAGACCAATTTATATCTGGAACTATTTTCGGCCACAGCACAGGCAAAGCACCGCTGCAGGCGCAAAGACACCACGCAGCACCACAACTTCCGTCAATACACCAGTGTTACCAGGGAAACCAGGGTTTTCAGGTGCTGCATGGCGTCTTTGCGCCTGCAGCGGTGCTTTGCCTGTGCTGTGGCCGAAAATCTCATCTCATCTCATAGTTCCAGATATAAATTGGTCTAGGAAATCCCTTCGTGTTAATTTGCATTGATATGTGTACTCGATGTGAATGTACAGGTCATGAGAAATAATTATAAAAAATCTTGAGTTATTTGATTCACTTTTGCAACGACAATGCTATCTGGACACGCCGGATTACAGCGACTACGCTAAGCTAAAGCTAACCGGGACGTTTCCAGATCAGGACAATGGCTGGGTCGGCTACAAAACGCTTTGGCTCACTCATCCAACTCTAGGGACTGCAGGGACTGACTCAATTTCATTTGGGGGTGGCGTATTCCTTTAATGCATCAGTTCCTCTGGCAGCAGAACAGCCCCAGAGCCTGATGCTACCACTACTATGCTTTACAGCTGGTACAGTGTTCCTCTGTCTCTCTGGTCATTGTGGCCAAACAACTCAATCTTTGTCTCATCTGACCATAAAACCTTCCTCCGGAAAGCATTTTCTTGTCCATGTGTTCAACTGTAAACTTTACTCGAGCTTGAAGGTATAGATTCTGGAGCAGGAGCTTCTTTCTTGGGCAGCAGCCCCTCAGTCCATGGTGATGTAAAACTCCCCTGACTGTAGAGTGTTCCAGAAGCTTCCAGTTCATGGCAGGTCTGTGCCTTGGTGGTTCCTGGGTTGTCCCTGACCATCTGAACCAGTTTCCTCTCAGTTGATGGGGACAGTTTGGATCTTCTTCCAGCAAAGTGGCTCCACCTCCCAATAACTTGTACTTTACATAATTTCTTTGAACTGATGATGTTGGAATCTGCAGATGTTTAGAAACGGCTCCAAGAGACATTCCTGAGTGTAAATCTATGATCCTGTTTCTCAAATCTGCACTGAGCTCCTGGGATTTTCCCACTGTACTGTGTGTTGGTCAATCCAGTGAACGTCAATCAAACCCTTTTTATGTTGGGCACAGAGACGCTTCCAGCTGCAGTCAATCATCATCACTAACAGGAAGTTAAGAGGCCTTGGACTTGGAGAGTTAAAAGACATTTTGGAAATTTCAGCTCCACTGAATTAATCGTGTAATTGAGGATGTATAATTTTGACGCTGTGTTGATTTCAGAAAACCCAAAATAAATTCAAACTTGTGCATCAAATTCTTGTTTTTTTTTCTATTAAAGATTAATGCTGTACAATCAAATTACCATCAGGTGTGTGTGTATATATATAACACCTTACTGCAAGTGTAAACCCTGTATTTTGGTACATTCATGTCGTTATGTTGATAGCTGATAAAATCATGAGTTTTATACTTTTTTTGCCCTCTGTGTCTCTTTCTCTCCAGTTTAACCCAGTGATGCCTCTCCAATCGGATTCTCTTTATTTTTAAGAAAAGCCGACTTTGAAGGACAAGATCCACACCGTGGTGTATGTGCTGGACGCCTGCAAGATCAAACTTCTGTCGGAAAAGATGATCGAGAAACTGGCTGCTCTCCACACAAAAGCCATGCGAATGGGTAACACACACACACACACACACACACACACACACACACACACACACACACACACACAGAGTACCTTTTTCAGTAACATGACAAGCTATGTGTTTTTGTTTTATTAACTTGAATAGAGAGAATAAAGAGAGACCGGTGAGGGAAAGACTGTTTATAGCTGCTATAATGCCAGTGACAACAGGAACTCACTCATTTCACTATAAACGGATAAAAAGTATGATGCTCGTTAATAAACAGAAATGTAAATTGATATGGGTATAAGAAGAATAAAACACTTGGGGACGTACTGTTCAAGGAAAATAATCAGCGTTGGGGTGGTAACTCCCCTTCATCACCCCCCACCCCAAAATCACTCAGTGTTTCACAGCAACACACTGCGTTTATTATTTACTGAAATATCCCACTTTAGAACTTCAGAACCCAGCAGTGTTAATGCAACCTAGACATGCAAACAGTGCACTGTCACAAATCACAAAGTGCTGTGTGTGTGTGTGTGTGTGTGTGTGTGTGTGTGTGTGTGTGTGTGTGTGTGTGTGTGTGTGTGTGTGCGCTACCACAGATGGTTCTGCTGACGAAGGTGGACGAAGCGTGTCCTTATGTTGGAGAGGATCTGAAACACATCTATCAGAGCCGTTACATCTACAGGATGGTGAGAGTTCTCTGCTCAAAGTCAGATTTGGAGAATGGAAGCTTTAATTTGGCTTTTTTTTAAATAAAATCACTGCTTGGAGCATTTTTGTGAGGATGGTTGGCACCTGAGATGTACATACTGTATTTATAACCAGTCCTAGGTAGGATCAGCTTATTAACTAGCTTAGCTTATTGTTTAGAAGGAAAAAAACCGACTGTAAATGAGGATTGATTTCTCTTTTATTTTTAAACTAAACACAGCGAAGAGCATGACAGGGTGATATGGCAAAAACATTAGCTATCTTTCCTGTGGAAATTATTTCTGAGGTTATTTAGCTCGTGTTTGTTTATCAAATGAACAGTCTGGACATAACGAGCTCATCTAATTTTTTCAGAGAATAATGACTCGCTAATGGTCCTTAAAGTAATGTAGGAACTGACCTTTCCAGTGTGTGTGTGTGTGTGTGTGTGTGTAGATGAACGAGGTGAGTGTACAGCTGGGCGTTTCTCTCAACACTGTGGTTCCAGTGAAGAACTACAGTAAAGAGCTCGAGCTGGACCTTCACACTGACCAGGGTTTTTTCTAGAAAAATTTAGTATGAGGGCGCTCACCATGGCGAGGGAGCGAAGCGGGGGGGAGATGGTGCCGGTTGTCCGCCCCCCGCCGTGCAAAGCCTTTGAAAAATGCTCCAATGGGACATTCTGAGGCTGAGAGGGAAATTGTAACAAATTGTCTGTCAACATTGAAAAAGAAAGAAGTAATCTTCTTCTGCCCCGGACAGTCTTTGGCTTTCTTCCGTTTCGTGCGCGGGATGACATCTTTAAATGCCCAAGTGTCAACAAAAACAACTCGCGAACTACTGTCAAAAGCTCCCGCGCCGGTGGGTGAAAGGTCATTCAGTCTCGAGAAATCTCGCTCTACAAGTCAGCTGACCTTGTATGTAACCCATGTCAAATCTCGCGAGAGCAGCCGCGACAAGTAAACAACTAAACATGGCGCCTCAGTCTGGAAAACGCCAATTCGGATTGTTTTTGCACCGTCTGGCGGTGTATCTACTATGATTGGAATATTTTTGGAGCAATTATAACGTATTTGATGATCAGACACATTGTCACGTAGTGTTGCTGGGATGTTTTCACGGAGTCGGTAAGGGGGCGCACGCCGAGAGTAAGAGGGCGCAGCGCCCCTGTTCCCCCGTTTAGACGAAAGCCTGCTGACATCCTGCTCCTCAGCGCCATGCTGCAGATCATCAGAACCACTGAGGCGTTCTTTGACGACCTCAGATGTTAAACTCCATCGTTAAATAAACGACACGCTGTTGCGTTGTCAAAGTGAGAAATTGACTCTTCTAAAATCACAATTTCCACAACATAAACGCATTGGGCTGATAGAAATATCAGTTTCAAATGTAAATCCTGGAAATAAATATCATGTTTTTGAAATGAATCGCTGCTCAGTTCACTGTATTTTTCAAACACATTTTGGACTGGAAGATATTTATTTATCGGACAGTTTGGCAATTCTAATAAACACAATAACACACTATAAAACATGCATACATGTGGGTAAAAGGGAAAATACTCTGCTCGCTACATAACATACGTGACATTTGCTGGAGAAGTAAGGTTGATGCTCGCCAAGTGAGATATTTAACAGTTATTCCACGAAATCGAGTCGTACATGAGCTGACGAGGCACGTAGCACCGAGATTGAATGGAATACCTGTTTTCTTCTCTCCACATTCACTGGATTTTGACAAATGGAGCATTTTTATTTTTTGCAAATTCGATAAATAAAAACTTTATACAAAACATCCAACAAAACCCGTCCAGACAAACTGGCGAAATGACAGGAGCAATTTGTGAAAAATGCAATAATAATAATAATAATAATAATAATAATAATACATTTTATTTGGCAGCGCCTTTCACGGCACTCAAGGACACTTTACAGACAAAGACAATAAAAAAAGAAAACAATGAAATTACAGCAAATATGCAGATTTAAACAGATGAGTTTTGAGTCGTGATTTAAACTGGGATAAAGAAACAATGTTACGGATGTCTGGTGGAAGAGAGTTCCGGAGTTGGGGAGCAGAGCGGCTGAAAGCTCTGCTCCCCATGGTGCTGAGGCGGGCGGATGGCATAGAGAGGTGAAGGGAGGATTATTATATTTATTAATAATAATAAATATAGCTGCAAGCAGCAACGTGGGGTTCTAGCAGAAATGGCAGCATCCGCAATGGTCTTCAGATGCAACACTGACTGCATGTTACATGACAAACAACCAAAGATTCACAGAGATGTGAACTTATCTCCTGCCTGGGGGCTTTTGGGTAAATGCTTTAAAAAATTGACACTGACAATTAGTACCTTTTGTGAGGATTGGCCTGAAGATCAGCTGTTACCAGTTTCATAAGAAAATGTGTGACCTGTGTGACCTATAAAATATGGTCTTATAACAATGTTAAAAAAATGAAATGCAGGCCAGCTATCAGAGAATGTAGGTGTTTTCATCTGTAAGTGTACAAGGAAAAGAATAATAGAATCAGAGAATATAGCAAATGTAATCATTTATTTAAATTAATGACATTTTAACACGTTAGCTTTTTAACATTGAAAGAGTGCAAATGTACCAAGGAAAATGACCTGTGAAAAAAGGGCTTTTTCACAAATTATAGCGCCCTCCAGCTGGGCAGGAATTTTTGTAAGGTAAGTGTGATGCTTGTTTATCGTGCTGCTTTGTATCATATCGGGAATGTAAATATCAACGTTTTATATAGGTAAAACATATCAGTGTTATAGTTGGCGTGTTTTTATGTAATGCGCATACATGCTTGAGCCTGAAAGTTGGGGGTCAAGATTCGTGCCTTGACTGTTTAAAAGTCTAATGACTGTAGACTAAGATAGACATCGCTGGAGAGAAGAAAAGATTTCAGCGTAAAAGAGTCTTTCCATGGGGTGTAAATGAGAGCTCCATGCAGGGCTCGAAATTAACTTTTCTTCTTTGTGTCCCCCAGTGGTCCCGAATTCTGTGTTGTATTGTCCCGAATGGAAGCAATAGTGTCCCCATTTTTTTCCTCTCTGAAATAACCAGTGGTTAATATTATCATATGAAGTCTCATCTCATCTCATTATCTGTAGCCGCTTTATCCTGCCCTACAGGGTCGCAGGCAAGCCGGAGCCCATCCCAGCTGACTACGGGCGAAAGGCGGGGTACACCCTGGACAAGTCGCCAGGTCATCACAGGGCTGACACATAGACACAGACAACCATTCACACTCACACCTACGGTCAATTTAGAGTCACCAGTTAACCTAACCTGCATGTCTTTGGACTGTGGGGGAAACCGGAGCACCCGGAGGAAACCCACGCGGACACGGGGAGAACATGCAAACTCCACACAGAAAGGCCCTCGCCGGCCCCGGGGCTCGAACCCGGACCTTCTTGCTGTGAGGCGACAGCGCTAACCACTACACCACCGTGCCGCCCATCATATGAAGTTACTATTATATTTGTAACTATGCGATTTTGAACCCTTTATATCATTTTTACAATAAGTCACAAGACACAAGCGACACATGTCCTATACATCATCTACTTCAAAATTACAGTTATTGCATTTTCAGTTTATTAAACTTTGGCGATCTCACTGTATGAATAGATACCCGTTTATTTAAAGGGGCCAACTAGCTCATTCAGAAAATGTTTCAACTCCCTACATCTGCAGTACACTTTAGTTGAAAATAAGACCCCTTTTATGTTCATTTCATCTACTTATACCTTGAATATCTGTTGGCACTTATAAGGCCAACTTATAATTTTCACCATTACCGTTATCCATTTTTATGAACTTTCCGTTATCCATTACCGTTCTCCATTTTTATGAACTTTCCGTTATCCATTTTATGAACTTTCGCCGCCGGGTGCAAATGTTAGCACCATCAGCATAGTGCCAGGTCTGAGCCTAGTTGTGCTGCTGACTGACTAAACTTTCTGAACTAGAAAGACACCAAGAAAACTCACTTATTCTGTTGAACGGTATCTTCCGTCAATATCATCCACATCATTCCTGTTGTATTTTATAACGTGTCTAACAGTGTTCATTCAGTTCATTCAGTTGCTCGCGTTGCCTGCAGACCAGGCGATGACACTTTGGATCCTGAAGGTCCCGGAGACGTTATGTCTGGGCTTTCAGTTTCTTCCCCGCGGTCGGTCCGCTTCAACCACTTCAGCATTTTTGTTCTGGCGAGAGTCGGCGCAGCGTGTGCGGTAGCAATTCCATTCCAAGTCCATATAATGCGGACTCCGGCCGAAAATTCTAGAACAGAATGCGCTGCTCTGTAGCCTACGGATGCAGGTGCATCGAAAGTGAAGCTACTATGTATTTTTCGCTGTTAACGTTTTAAAATTAAAATTGACAAATTAGGTGAATGTCTACGTATGTGTTACGGCTTTGTAAATAATATTAATGTAGAACTTTTTTCTAGATCTATTTTTTTCCATTGTCCCGGGATTGTCCCAGATATGATAATTTTGTGTCCCGATGACATTTTTTATGGTCCCCGGGACATCGGGACACCGTTAGTTTCGAGCGCTGGCTCCATGTTTTGGTGCGTAATTCCTTTTAGATTTTTTTTTTTTTTGCTAACGTTAACAAAGTCAGCTAGTTCGAGGTATGCATGGCTAACCATTAGCTTACCGACCGTAAGCCTACTTTTGGATGAATGAAATATATCCCTTATTCTTCCGGGTTTGTTTTGTGGTAACAGTGCCTGTAAAAGTGCCAAATATTGCAATAGCATACAGAAATAATACAAGCACTGCAATGTAATGATTGCTCTGTGCCCCTTTTGCACGTGGTGCCCACCATGTGCCTGTAGCAGCGCACTTGCTTAGTGGAACGGCGGTTTCTAGCTGCTACATGACGTGAATGTAGCCCAACGGATTTCGCCCCAGAGCATGGTCATGGACGTGAATGTAAAACTAAATGGATTTGTGAACATATCTAGGGCCACCCATGCCTCGATTAAATTGAAGTCGTTAATAACATTGTATGTGCATAGACGTTTTACGCTCGTGAAGACGTTTCACGTCTCTATTTCAATGCTAATGTCAAATGTAGCCTACAAGCTGCCGGGCTAATGCCACGTTCTTTGGTGGTCGGGACTCGGCGAAACTCCAACCTCCACCTCGGGTGAGTGCAATGGAATGACTAGTCATTTACGACAGAGGTTGGGAAAATGAACTCGGATATACCGACTATCTATTTTGAAAGAATGGGGCATTCTCCCAACATCCGTTGTACTTTCCCGAGGAAGAGGTCGATATTTTGCCATGTCCCGACCACAAAAGAACGTGGCATAAGTTTACAAGCCAAACCAATGCCTTAAAATGGCGTCCTGTTCGCTGGCTGGAAAAAAGCGGTCCACTTGTTTGTTTCGCTCTGCCTTTCACTCCGTGGAAACCGTCCGTAGCTGCACAGGAATTCTAGCTGGTATACTGACAACCGCTGTAAATATAGGGATTATAGAATTGCTCAGTATCATTTTAAGATATACGAGATGATTGTGTAACAACTTTGCATTCAGACCACAACCGGCAAAAGCGTCAGAGGCTCAGTTATTTAAAGCTATGACGCGAAAGAAACGTTCGATTCTGCTCTGCTCTTTTTTAAAGGATCTGCGCTTAGCACAAATTATGAACTACAAGAAGTTGCATGTTGTTTTTATTGAACAAGCATAAAACACGTCGCTTGCTAAATGATAATAGCCTTCATGGTAGCCTGTATTTTGGACTGTCAATATTGTTTCCAGTTCAGCATGACAGTTAACAATTGGTAATCCCCTGCTCCTGTTTAAATTGTTTAAACCGTGTCTATTAATATTTTTTAAATGTGGGAGACTGACTGGAGAGAAAAACGATGTATGCACACACATGTAGGCCTATGAACTGCTGGATGCTTATCATGAGGATCTGGCATTTAGCACTCAAGCCACCGCTGACTGTTTCTGGTCTGCTGTGAATTAGGGCTGCACGATATTGGAAAAATATGCGATACACGATAACTTGACTGAATACCTCGATATCGATATTACTCATGATATTGGTGTTAAAAATAAAACAAATGATTATTCCCTTCGGTTTTTAGAAATACTGAAATGTAAATAAGACTCATTAAGTCCCTCACTGTGCAATGCTGGTGATAAGCCAGTATGTGCCATTTGCTCGTACTGTACCTATCTCAATAGCCAGTCAGCCAAATACAGGTGTAAAAAATGTGCCCTGGGTCCTTGCTGTGAAAGGCTTCCACATATTGACAAATTACACACTGTGTATAAAAACAACTGAAAGCAATGTTTTATTTCCAACATTATTTTATTAGGGAAAAAAACATGGCTACACCTGCTATTGTGTCCATCAATCATTGGTAACAAAACCGAAGTTGAAATTATCAAATACTTTAACTTAAAACATTCAAAGGGTAATGAATTTAGACAAAAGCCTTTGGCTGCAATATGTCAACTTAAACGGTCAGCATTTTTAATAACAGTAAATTTGGTGAACCAAGAAAGATTTCGTAAAAATGAGTTCTGACTCTGAATTAAGGGTCGACCGATACATCGGCCGGCCGATGTATCGGGCCGATATTTGCGGTTTTTTAAGTGTATCGGCATCGGCCGATTCGCATGTGGTTTGGCCGATCCGCGCGGGTCATTTACAGACCGGCATCCAAGCTTTGGATTCCAAGGCCAGCTCTGTGTTGCCAGAAGACCCGCGATGCACGCTGTCGCGTCACCCCTCCCCCTCTGATAGTGAAGTGCACAGCCCCAAAAGCTACAGCCACGGTAAGTTTTAAACTTTCAGAGCCTCTAACGCTTTTAAAATATTGTTTGAAACCACCAAATTTTATGTTCTCTTTATTACATGTGCCTGGAAGTTTATTAAGTTAAGTTATTGAGTGGGTCGGAAAAAAACGGAAATCTGACATGTGCGCATTTAATGCTCTACCCGCCAAAGTTGCCGAATTGTGACAGCTCGTGGTATTGAAAAAAGTAAGCTATCACGTTGAATAGTGTGAAAAATCTTGCTTAAACCCCTTTCCACTGGGTGGCAGACACGTTGAACTTCAGGCCTTTCTTAGAATTAGGACACCTCTTTGTACTTATTCGTCGACTATTCCCCTCCCAGGGCCGCATAGATGGCTCTGTTCCCTCCTTTAAGACTACACGCGGAAGTGGTGTCGCCCCGTCATTATTGGAACATAGAGCAGAACCGATGTATTGAGATTGTGCAAACAATTACACAGAATAAACACCCAAATACACTCCATAAGTAACTTGCCATGTTAGTTTATGTGTAATAACGGTATACTGTTCCCTCAAGGTGCATAGGAATTTGTAATATCCCCCCGTCGTGTGTAAGGATTTATAAATAATATCCCTCGTCGTTGCTACGCGCCTTGCCTAGATTAGCAATGCAGACACAGAGAAGAGCTAAGTGGAGGCTATGTGGAGACCCCTCGTCTAAAACAGAAAATACCGTGTCAGTTTAGGAGGAAACACAATGAACCGAACCATAACCTAATGAAACGTTTCGGGGTTTCAAGAAGGGACTTGCTTGGCCACTTGTTTACGTCAGGAAATATCATTTTTGTTAGTACATAGGGAAGCGACATTTCAGCGTCCCAGGCGCCACGGAAGCAAACTCGCAACGAGTGACAATATGCGAGTGTTGTGACTATTGTCACTGAATAAACCTCTAAATATCCCCTAAACGTCATTCATCACTCATATTGCGTGCAATATAATGGTATACATCGTCCATAAAGTGATAGAGGTCATATGTTAACAGAAATGATCAACGATGTTGAGCTCGCATTCATTGCATCTCCCCCCGCCCCAAATAGATCCATTCACCGCAGGAAACACTGCGAGAAAAAAATAATGGAAGACTGTCATCATGTTGGAACATTGTAGCCTACAACTCAGAAGTTTGATATTGGCCTTGGGAAAATGTAGGCATCCTTTTTCGCCGTTGCCAGTTATGGCAAAGTGAAGACGCATAACCTGAAACGTTAGAGTATGCTGTTATCAACCGCAGTTTAAGGTTTAAGTGAAGTCAGCGTACTTCAGTCACTGTCAATTCGGCGTTTGAAGGAGTTTAACTCTGCGAACACCGGTAAAACAGCTCAGCGGACGTGTGTGTGTGTGTGTGTGTGTGTGTGTGTGAGTGAGAGAGAGAGATGAAAATAGAACAAGAAAGAGAGATCAGAGTGGGGGTGGAGCCATGGTAACCAGATGTCTTTATACTAGAGCACTCTAGAATAAATTTTAGAGTGAAAGATTTTTTTATTGGATACTTATCAATGCACCGTGAAAAGGTCACTGTCGCTATCAATCCAATTGCGTGGCATTTTTCATGCCGCGTGTGTGTGGGAGGGTGGAGAAGAGAGGGGTGGGGGGCGTGCGTGTCACTGAGGAGTGGCAGCCATCATATCGATGAGATTTAACTGAAACCATGATGCATGTTTGGTTTTTTTTTGTTTTGTTTTTTGACAGTTTAATATGTATTAATTTTTAAGTGAATATAATATTGTATTAAGCAGACACGAACAATTAGTTGCTCAATGTGCTTCAGACATAATGGTTATTTTCCTATTATTCATGTTATGGTGTGATGAAAGGGTATAGTATAATATATAATTTTTTAAAATATTTTTTTATAGTATATAATTTTTAAAAAATTGATACGGTTTGGTACATTTTTTTTTCTCCATACAGATGGCAGATCGAAAAAATCCACTGTGGCAGCACTTCACTGAGGCCACTTCAGGTAAGGCTCGGTGTAATATCTGCAACTCCTTAGTCAGTATGGGGGCTGAGAAAGGAAAAAGTAAGAACACAACCAATTTGTGGACCCACTTAAAACGACATCACCTTGAGGCCCACAATAACGCTCTGAAAGAAAGGGATGAAAGAGCTGCATCTTCGTCCGCTTCGACCTCCACACAGCCCACTGTTGCACAATTGTTTGATGCACAACGGAAATGGCCAAATTCAGACAACAGATCCAAAAAGATTGATGTGGCAATCATGGAGATGATTGCCACTGACAACCAGCCCTTTACAGTTGTTGCAGATGTCGGCTTTAAGAGGTTGGTGGCAATGCTGGAGCCCAGATATTCTCTAAAATCTGAAAAGTATTATCGCACTGTGCTTTTTGAAGATGTTCACTCCAAGGTCGAAAAGAAAATCAAGGAGTTAATCACCCTGGACAATGCAGGCCCTCATTTGTCCTTTACCACCGACTGTTGGTCAGGAGAGACGGAGTCTTTGATGAGTCTGACCTGCCATTTCATCGACAAAGAATGGAAAAGGCAACAAATTGTCCTGAACGTGAAAGCGATGCATGGTTCGCACACAGGGCAATACATATGTGATGTGTTCCTCGGCCTACTGAAGCACTGGGACATTGATCCGGAGAGAGTCGTGTTGGTCCTTCGCGATAGTGGGGCAAACATGGTTAAAGGAATGAGGCTCGCTGAACTACCTGATCTGAGCTGCAGCGCTCATACTCTTCAGCTTGTAGTCAATGATGGAGTCAGCAGCCAGCGAGCTGTGGCAGACATTGTTGCTAAATTGAAATCTTCGGCAACCCACTTTAACCATTCAGTGCTGGCCAAACAGCGTTTGAGAGAGATCCAAAAAGAGCTTGACCTCCCTCAGCACCGAATCATCCAGTCTGTTCCTACACGCTGGAACTCTACCCTGCATATGATGGAGAGCATGGTGGAGCAGAAGCGGGCACCGAGTGTGTACGCAGGGGAACATGGGAAGATATCAGTCTTGACAGCAGATCAATGGACTCTTGTGGATAATTTGATTGCCACACTGAGCCCACTTGAACAAGTTACACTGGAAATAAGTAGATCTGACTCTACAATTTCATGCATCATTCCCTGCATCACAGTGCTGAAGATGTTGCTGGAAACTGAAGGTCCCAAGACAAGAGGAATCAGAACACTCCGGGACACAATGCTGAACAGCTTGAAGGACAGATTTGAGAAGGCAGAAAAAACAAGATGCTTGGTCCTTGCAACATTGCTCGACCCTCGTTACAAGGGTAATGCCTTGGCTCCTGCCACACTGGTGAGTGCAAAGGACTGGATTAGGGAAGAGCATACCAATCTGTCTGAGGCTGCAGAAGGTCAAGGCCAAGACCCAAAAAAGAGAAGGGTGGAGGAAAGAGTGGAAGAAAGAGAGGAAGAAGGAGCGGAGGAAGTCGCTGGTCCATCTGACATGTTAGAACAGATGTATGCCAACCTTCTTGGAGCACAAGGACCAGAGGAAATTGATGAGGAAGAAGAACTGTTCACACAGCAGCTGGAGCAGTACTTGAGAGAGCCATTGATCGACAGGCAGACAGGCCAGCCACTTGAATGGTGGAAACAGAATTCATTGCGATTACCCCATCTGGCTAAACTTGCCAGAAAATTTCTCAGCCCACCCCCATCCTCTGTTCCCAGCGAGAGGGTTTTCAGCGAGGTCAGCCACATCTATGAGAAGAACAGGTCCAGACTGACAGGGGAACATGCTGAACGCCTCTGCTTCCTCCATTATAATCTACAGCTCCTAAACTGGGATTATTGAGAATTTACAGTGAGGGATGTGTGGGGTAACTAAAGGCTAACAGTCTTTCATGCATATCATGCACAATTCTTTATTTATTTTTACATTTGTTTGCAATTGTTTGAAATATGTTGTACAGGTTGTTTAAATGTTACAAGCTCTACCTCAACTTGGTTTTTATTTTATTTGTTGCTGTTAAATAAATGTTCATTTGTAACTTGAGACCTGGAATATTTGTCATTTTTTAAAACATTTTTTACCCATATTGGTCCAAAATATCGGCTTAAGAAAATCGGCAGTCCATATCGGCCATCGGCCAATGGTGATGGGAAAAAATCGGTATCGGCATCGGCCATTAAAAAACCCGTATCGGTCGACCCTTACTCTGAATGTAAAAGTGCTTAAATAAATACATGGGGAAAATCCCATAAAATAAAAAAATAAAAAATGGCACATTTATGGCTCCTTGCCAAAATGGCTAGTGCAATCAGCCCCAACACGGGTAAACTAAGGTACACACGTTGGAGAACAAACATTGAGATGACCACAGTTCAATGCAGTGTAATAAAATTGTGTGTGTGTGTGTGTGTGTGTGTGTGTGTGTGTGTGCTTTAAGTGTTCTGAAATGATTATATGGGGGAAAAAAATAATGCACCTTCATTGTTCCTGGCCAAACTATCAGGCATAACACAGGTACTGTGTGTTGGTGTACTCACAAATCTGAAATTAAGGATTTTTTTAATATAGAATTTTAAGTAATTTTTTCGGTACATGTATCTTAAGCCATGATATCGCAATAACGATACTTTTTCGATATATCGTGCAGGCCTACTGTGAATATTAAAGTAAAAATTTTGGAATTATGACAATCATAACAATTATTGCTTGTCTGTCCTTTCCATTACAGGTGTTGGGAGAAGAAATGTTTGGACTTAAGTTGACTTGACCTGCATGTAAGTACAAATGAATTGGCAGTGCAAAAATTGTAACTTCACCACATCAAAAAGACTGGACCTATTGAGACACTACAGATTACAACACGGGCATTTTGGTAGAATTCAGTCTATAGACCCTTTTCAGTCATGTGACCTTCGTAAACGCGACCGCCATTTTGGACATGTAGTGGACTTCGGCTCGAATCAGTTTGAATGTGAGGAAGGCGACAAACGAAAAACATAAAAGAAAAAGGAGAGAGATGCAGAAAACACCTTCACTATCCAGCGACGTAGGGCATTTACAAGGCGAGCAGAGGGAGAGATATTTGCAAAAAATTGAGGTTAGCAGGCTTGGAGAACGACGTTTACCTGCTTCCACCAGGATTGTTCACTGACGTACGGAAGTACACGAAGCCCTCGTCTTTACCTGACTTCGGCCCACATGATCTGTATACCCATGTCGTTAAAAACCCATCGCCATACACATACACGCCAACGTCCGAGGTTCCGGAGTGCGCTCCGGCTTGCTCCAGGAGTGCTCCGGCCGAGGTTCCGGAGCGCGCTCCGGCTTGCTCCGGAGCAAGCCGGAGTGCGCTGCTTAATTTGAGGGCAACCTCGGCCGGAGTGTGCTCCGGAACCTCGGCCGGAGCACTCCGGGAGCAAGCCGGCGCGCGCTGCTTAATTTGAGGGGAACCTCGGCCGGAGCACTCCGGGAGCAAGCCGGCGCGCGCTGCTTAATTTGAGGGGAACCTCGGCCGGAGCACTCCGGGAGCAAGCCGGCGCGCGCTGCTTAATTTGAGGGAGAGCAAGCCGGAGCGCGCTCCGGAACCTCGGACGTTGGCTCCGGCAGCTATTTATACTGGATCCCAGTAAACTAGTAAATACAGTAAAGGAAAAACTTGAGACTGAAAGGTTTTAACAGTCATCCAAATGACTGAACGTAAACATTGCTACAGTAACATACCAGCTACTTGTTGACATTAGCTAGTCAACAATAGCTACTACAGAAGAACAAAGAGGTAACAATGGGTTATTTTAGCCTATTTGGTTACACACTCGCCGCCACAGAATGTTAACAGCAATGTAATGCCTTTTCTGGCTAATTTTATTCGTCTTACCTCCAACACAAGTGGTCACTACACAAGCGCTGGTATGCCGAGGGCTGCCAATCTGTTTATGGCCGCTATCCATCTTCTCCGTCGGGATCCGATAAAATGATAACCCTTGCCTTGTTTGTTGATGGTTACTACATCCAGGTGCACAACAATATAGTGGCATGATGGAGTCTTGCTGAAAGTAAAAACTTTCTTTGCTGCCATTCCTCAATGTTGGCTGTGGTAAACTACTGGTAGTACACGTCCAAAATGGCGGCCACGTTTGTCGTGACGTCATGTGAAAAGGGTCCATACCCTGCCTTTATCATGATTGCCCTTGCACCTTTAGGACATGGGGTGCTCTACAAACACATTTGTCAAGATATCACCCACAGGCAACCCAACCAGGCCAGCTCCTTTCCTTCACGTGCCTAGTGTGCAATTCATGTTGTTTCGATACCGAAAGACTATATTTTGAGCACCTTGGTTGCCATCTTAAGTTTGAAACTGTGACTTGTGTTTTTAAAGACTGTGAGTTTAAGACAAACATATACACAACATTCCACAGTCACAAGAGCAGAAAACACAGCTCACATTCAGTGCAAGATTTTAAAACATCCGTTTTCATGAATACCAAAGTCCAACAGAGGAAGAAAACAGCATTAACGAAAGTGAAAACTATTGTAACACTGTCCTTGAAAAGGATTTGGACTTGAACAAAACTCTTATCAAGAGATTGGGTTTACTCCTCCTTAAATTGCAATGCATTTTTAATGTGTCCAATGCATGCATAGATGAACTAGTAGAAGAACTTAATTTCCTTTCATCTGCATCTGGCCCTGTCATTAAAGAACTTATACTGAACACTTTGAGGAAGCATAGCTGTACTTTTGAAGATTCAGTGACTACGTTTACATGCACATCCAAATCGAGCTGCTGTCGGTAATCGAGCTGAAGGTCCCAGCAGGGTGCCAGAGAAATCCAATCCTACATGCACAGTGTTTAAATCGAGCTATTGTTATGAGGTGCATTGTGCACCCGAGCCACAGGTGGCGCTACACGCCCCATCGTGTTGGTACACTTCCGGTTGTCGTCATGAAGAGCTATTCAAGAGTATTAACAAAGTGACTACAGGCGGAAATTAGCATGCACTGCTATAACCTGGGACAGACATCTGTCCTGACCACAAGGATAATGTTTAATTTGTACACTGTCCCTTTTAAAAATAAAATAAACTCTAAGAAGAATGTTTGTAGTTTGTATGTACGAACAGAAGTGTTCCTAATAAAGTGGGCGGCTAAGGTGAAGTGTCATGCCGACCGAGGCTGGGTTTTTTTTTCGACACAATTCACAGCTATGCAACAGCTGTACAGATGTATTTGGTGATACAGTAAGTGAGCTAAATTTTAACAGTGCAAACAATGCCACAAAAAGAAAAGATTCATGCCGTTGTCATGCCGACCGAGGCTGTTGTGTTTCCCTTGTGGTCTTGTCACTTCCGGAAGGGGCAGTGCTGAAGTAAGTAGCTCGAATACGTAGCTCAATAGGGTTTACATGCACTAAGTAGCTCGGTAGAAATCGCATGTCGTGTAGCTCGATTCCAAGAAATCAAGTTCGGTTCAATTTCAGCCGAATTAAGGTGTATACACGGCATTTTGAACTTCGATTTCAGTCGAGCAACGGCAGAAATTTGATTCTCTCTATGTGCATGTAAACGTAGTCAGTGATTTCAGAACTGGTTCAGGATCTTTGCCAGCTAAATCCTTTCTGTGCTGGTTTAGGGGAGGAAGGGCCTTTAAGCACTAAAGACAGGAGACAGCAATTTATGAAGGAGCATCTGTCATTGACTGAGCCAGTTGAGTACATACTTGGAAGTGATAAGGAAAAAAAACATACCAGCATGTACCAATTCTCCCTTTATTGTCCCAGCTTGTGAACAACCGACACATTCAAGACATCATATTGCAGAACAGAAGACCATTTGATGTTTCCTCTGGATACAAATCATTGCATGATGGATTGTTCCTCAGAGAAAACAGCTTTTTATGTGATGAGCTTAGACTCCCACTCATTCTTTACACAGATGAATTTGAAGTATGCAACCCACCGGGAACATCCCGCAAGAAGCATGAAGTCACGGCTGTGTACTGGGTGTTTGCAGACATCCCTGCTACTTTGCGATCTACACTAACTTCCATTTACTTAGCCATACTTTGTAAGGCAGATGATGTCAAGCAATATGGATACCCAAAGGTGTTGGAGCCACTGCTTCAAGATTTGAAATCTTTTGAAGATAATGGTATTTTTGTACCAAGTCTGGGTAAAGTGATCAAGGGTACTGTATTTGCTGTAGTCGCAGACAATCTTGGGGCTCACTCTCTAGGTGGGTTTGTTGAAGGTTTTACTGCCTCACGCTTCTGTCGCTTTTGCATTGGAGAACGTTCACAGATCCAGGAGCATGAAGAAAGAGAGGGACGTTTTCCTCCACGGACTAAGTCCATTCATAGCATGCAGGTCACAGCAGCATTGTCAGACCTTGCTGAAGCTCATCATTGTGGAGTAAAAAGACAGTGTCCCATCTCTGACAGACTGAGCTACTTTCATGTCACATCAGGTTATCCTCCTGACCCGTTGCATGATTTACTTGAAGGGATTGTACCATTAGAAATAGCTCTCTGTCTTGGTGTGTTTATCAACAAGAAATACTTCTCCCTGCAGGAGCTCAATCATTCCATCCGTCAGTTTCCTTACAGGTGGGCCAACAGAACGAACAGTCCTCAAGCTGTTCCCCTGACTTTTGCATCACGCAAGAGTATAGGGGGTAATGCACATGAAAATTGGTGCTTGTTGAGGATCCTTCCTTTTTTAATAGGTGACAAAGTACCGGAAGATGACCCAGTGTGGGAGGTTTTGATGACTTTGAAAGATGTTGTAGAGCTCGTCATGGCTCCTGTCCACACAGATGAGACACTAGGATATATGGATAGCAAGATCAGCGAACACCGTCACAGGTATTTAAATGTGTTCCCAGATGAAAAGCTGAAACCGAAACACCACTTCCTTGAACATTATCCATGGCTTACAACTGCTTCTGGACCACTTGTGGCTCTCTGGACAATGCGCTTTGAAGCCAAACATCGATTCTTTAAAAGGATTGTAAGGCAGACTGGGTCTTTCAGAAACATTCTTAAGACAATGGCTGGAAAACACCAATCAATGATTGCATATAACCTCCATGAGGCTAACATTCAAAAGCCAACACTGTCAGTGTCCAGAATGCCTCAAGTGGCAGTTGACGTTCTAAGAGACAGCATTAAGGAGTCATTTGCAAAGAAATTCCCCGGGGTAGTGGTTGTAAACATGACAAACAAGGTTAACATTTTAGGCACAGACTATAACATTGGAATGTTGTTGCCCTTTGGATCAACAGGAGGATTGCCTGACTTTGGAGAAATACTTCAAATAATCATTGTGCATGACACCCCTGTCTTTGTTCTGAAGTTAATGAGTGGGTGGTACCATGAACACCTAAGGAGCTTCAAAGTGGAGTCAACAGGGCAGCTTGAAGTCCTTCAGCATTCGGAACTGAAAGATTCATACCCCTTGGCTGCATATAATACAGCACATGGTCGAATGGTGTCCCTGAAACACTTTATTTGCACAGACTAGGTAAACTTCACTTGAATTACAGTATTACTTCCGCTAGGAGGTTATGGTACTACTGGCATTGGTTTGTTTGTCTGCCTGTGTGAGTGCTTTGCTAGCTCTGTAATCAATCATGTGTGCACAGTGCATGTAAAAAATACTTTTAAAAATACTTTCTTATGTGGAATTTTACCTACTGTATGCTATTAAACTCAGGTTCTAATAAACTTTAAATTTCTTCTCTTCCCCTCTGCAGTTAAGAACAACGTACTTTACCCCCGGCTGACAATGGCAGTGCAATTACGAGTCATCTTAGAAGAACACGACATATGAAAATTGACACATCAGGAATTCCCAGTACAGTGGAAGAACTTGTTTCAGTTATTAGTCAAACATTCAATTTACAAGGAGAATTTGGATTATTATTTGAAGACCAAGATTTTGGCAACCAGTTTTTCAGTCTTGCCTCAACCGCTGACTTGCATGACAAGGCCACTGTGAAAATAAGAAAGGAGCCTTTGATTACCCTTGACTTGCATCCACTAGATGAATCAGAAGTTTCCTTGAGTGAAGTGGACTGCTCTGCAGATGAAGCATCGTTTCATGTGGATGACAGTGCATCGACCAGCTCACAAGACACCATTATTCTCCCTGAATCCTGCCGCTCTGCTCCATGGCCAGTGCCATTTCAAATTCCACAGTTTTCCCGCGACATTGAAATTATCCTTGCAGAGGCGAACAAAATATACCATGCCACTGGAACATGCTTCCAAGATGCAAGTGTGAAATCGGCAATAATGCGTGACCTTTCCAATGTCATATTCTCCTACACAGCCTACCCTTCAGGTTTGCAAGTATCTGCTGTGACTGAAGCTCTTCTTGAAAAGTTTCCATGCCTTAAGGAACCAGGGTCCTTTGCAGGGATGTATGGCGTATCAAGAACAAGATGCACAATTACCATGCCAAGCTGAAAGCGCGAAAATATGCCTATCCTGAAATAGAGATCAACACATTAAAAAGAAAGTGGTCAGGTGATGCAGCCCCAGCCAAAAATGTGAAAAAACCAAAGGCGGCGGAGGTTAATTATCTCCCACCACATCCTGTTGGAGAAAATCAGGACAGTTTGGAAAAGGACAGGCTTGCATTGATCAGTGAAATGAAAAAGAAGAATAATGAAAAGATAATAACAGAAAAGATGTCCAAAACGTTTTCAACTCGACGAGCAGAGGTGGTGGCCCACAGCCCAGCTGTTAGTGTCTTCAAAGAAAGGTGGCCTGCATTATTCAGTGAGGCTCAGGTAAGAGTTTGATAAAACATTTTATTTTCCACCAAGAACTGCTGTAAGGGGGCGCACGCCGAGAGTAAGAGGGCGCAGTGCCCCTGTTCCCCCGTTTAGATGAAAGCCTGCTGACATCCTGCTCCTCAGCGCCATGCTGCAGATTATTAGAACCACTGAGGCGTTCTTCGACGACCTCAGATGTTAGACTCCATCGTTAAATAAACGACACGCCGCTGCGTTGTCAAAGTGAGAAATTGACTCTTCTTTTCTAATATCACAATTTCCACAACATAAACGCATTGGGCTGATAGAAAGAAATATCAGTTTCAAATGTAAATCCTGGAAATAAATATCATGTTTTTGAAATGAATCGCTGCTCAGTTCACTGTATTTTTCAAACGCATTTTGGACTGGAAGATATTTATTTATCGGACAGTTTGGCAATTCTAATAAACACAATAACACACTATAAAACATGCATACATGTGGGTAAAAGGGAAAATACTCTGCTCGCTACATAACGTACGTGACATTTGCTGGAGAAGTAAGGTTGATGCTCGCCAAGTGAGATATTTAACAGTTATTCCACGAAATCGAGTCGTACATGAGCTGACGAGGCACGTAGCACCGAGATTGAATGGAATACCTGTTTTCTTCTCTCCACATTCACTGGATTTTGACAAACGGAGCATTTTTATTTTTTGCAAATTCGATAAATAAAAACTTTATACAAAACATCCAACAAAACCCGTCCAGACAAACTGGCGAAATGACAGGAGCAATTTGTGAAAAATGCAATAATAATAATTAGAGATGCACCGGTCAATCGGCCGCCGATCAAAAAGGCCGGTTTTCTATCCAATCGGCCCAATCGGTGACCGGCCGGTCACTGTCGTCATTTCCGGTTTTTGGCCGGTCACGCTGACACGCATGCGCAGCAGCTCAACGCGGACGGCTCAAAACTGAACCAAAGCAAAACAAAGATGTCGTTGATCTGGACATATTTTACCGTGTGCCAGGACGAACCGAAACAGGCTATGTGTAATGCTTGTAAGTCTAAAGTAAGCCGTGGAGGATCAACGCCTAAGACTTATGGAACAACCAACTTAAGACGCCACTTGGAAAAGAAACACCCATGCTTGTTTAGCAAGTATAAAGAAGACACGGCTGCTAGTGCTAAGACTAAGAGGGATGTACCGGAGTCACAGCAACAACACCCCACCGTCGCCCCTATGTTCGACACGAGTGTTGAGAAGTCTAATGCCACCACTCGAAAAATAATGGAGTACATGGCACTGGACGACCAGCCGTTCAGCGTAGTGCAGGATAAAGGCTTCGTCAACCTGATTAAACACCTGAGTCCACGGTACAAATTACCAAGTAGGCGATACTTTTCTGATACAGCGCTGCCAGAGTTGTTTGAGAAGGTTTCAAGCCATATACGCAAGCTACTCAACGCCACCAAATCTCCGATCAGTTTCACGACGGACATTTGGACTTCTAACGTGAGCTTAATGTCAATGTTGAGTCTGACCGCTCAATGGCTGGATGATGAATTTGAGCTACATCAAGTCCTGCTATACTGTGAAGAATGCCCTGGTTCCCACACTGCGGACAATTTACGAGCCAAATTTGAAAAAATGATGGCAGAGTGGAACATCGACAAGAAGAGGGTTCATGTCGTGTTGCGTGACAACGCTCGGAATATGACCAAGGCACTGGATGACTGCAACTTCGCCAGTCTCCCGTGCATGGCACATACACTCCAGCTAGCGGTGAATGAGGGACTGCAATCTCAACGCGCAATCACCGACGCCGTGGCAACAGGCAGGAGAATAGTCACGCACTTCAAACACTCACCGCTAGCCTACTCGAAACTCCACGTTATCCAGGAGGAGTTGGGTCAACCCAAGAAACGCTTGCAACAAGACGTTCCGACACGTTGGAACAGCACGTTTTACATGTTGCAGTCGCTGTTGGAACAAAAACGCGCCTTGAGCTTATACGCAACAGAACACGAGCTGCCGACAATATTCACCACACACCAGTGGGAGTTAATTGAGAATGTGTTGAGCATCCTTCAACCTTTTGAGGAACTCACAAAGACAATTAGCTCCTCGTCAGCCACCGCCTCGTCCGTCATCCCTGAAATCACTGCACTGAAGCGCCTTTTGGGGAGAGCAGCAGACACCGACCGTGGTGTGGGCACTGCCAAGGCCACGCTGTTGGAAGCGGTCCAGAGACGGTTTGCAGACATCGAGAAGAATCCACTGTACCTTGTGGCCACTGCTATGGATCCTAGGCAAGTAACAACTTACTACTAAGGATGTTTATTAGCCCAGTAGAAAATAATAGAAAGCCTTTATTTGTCAAAACATATTTTTTGTTGCCATTTTAATGCCTGCTTATGTACAGTAGCCTATGTACAGAGTGTACAATATTTATGTTTATGTCTGGCTGATGTGTCTGTGTAATATAAAAATCCTTTTGTCTGTTGATACAGATACAAAACTTGCTACTTCTCAGCAGAAACAAAAAATGAAGTGAAAAGGGTACTTCTGAACATGCTGGACAGAGTGGACACCAGTGCCATCAGACCCACACCTGATCAGCCTCCTGAGGAACCTGCCATCGCACCTCCAACCAAAAGGGCAAGCCTACTGCTTTCTGTGCATGATGAGATACTGATGGAGAATGCTAGCAATGAGGAGGAACACCTGCTAGGCCGCCCTGCATCTGTTCAGTTACAGCGTTACCTCTCAGAGCTGCCCATCAAGAGATCTGAGGATGAAACTGTAAATGATGTACTAAAATACTGGCGTGAAAACAAAACACACTACCCTGCACTTGCCCCGCTTGCCCAAGCATACCTCTCTGCTCCATGCACAAGCATTGATAGTGAGCGCTTGTTTAGCTTGGCTAGTAATGTCCTTGATGAGAAAAGAAACAGGCTTTCTGGGGAGAAGGCAGAAATGCTGCTGTTTGTGAAGAAGAACCTGCCATTGATGGTTGAGTGATTGCACTGGGGGTGGGACAGAGCACTTTGTTCACAACTTAAAGCTACCTGTTAATTTCAATGTTATTTTTTTATTTAGAGATGTCAAGAGAGGTCAAATGCAAATGTTAAAAATGTTATGAGAACCAGTTTCAATTGACAAGAGCATGTGGTGCACTTTATTTTTTTTATCCTAGGCCTATATTAAATCCTGCACTTATTATGTGAAAAGAAATAAAAGGCCTAAAATGTGATTTACTTAGAGAACCAGTTTTCAAGTTTGCATGGTGCACTTTATCTTTTGTTTGTCTTAATATTTTAGTTTTTTTCCTATATTGACCTGTAAACTGGACTGAATGTTATGGTCAGTGTTCTAAATAAATCTGCTCAGGGGGCACTGTTGAAACTCACTATATCTTATTTTTGATGTTTTATTCTCAAGCCAAGTAAACATGGTGTCTATTGTATGATTATAATGATTTCTTAGATAGAAAATCGGTATCGGTAAAACCGGTTTTGGCAGGTCAGACCCCCTCAAAAACCGGAAATCGGTATCGGCCAAGAATTTTGCAATCGGTGCATCTCTAATAATAATAATAATAATAATAATAATACATTTTATTTGGCAGCGCCTTTCACGGCACTCAAGGACACTTTACAGACAAACAGACAATAAAAAAGAAAACAATGAAATTACAGCAAATATGCAGATTTAAACAGATGAGTTTTGAGTCGTGATTTAAACTGGGATAAAGAAACAATGTTACGGATGTCTGGTGGAAGAGAGTTCCAGAGTTGGGGAGCAGAGCGGCTGAAAGCTCTGCTCCCCATGGTGCTGAGGCGGGCGGATGGCATAGAGAGGTGAAGGGAGGATTATTATATTTATTATTAATAATAAATATAGCTGCAAGCAGCAATGTGGGGTTCTAGCAGAAATGGCAGCATCTGCAATGGTCTTCAGATGCAACACTGACTGCATGTTACATGACAAACAACCAAAGATTCACAGAGATGTGAACTTATCTCCTGCCTGGGGGCTTTTGGGTAAATGCTTTAAAAAATTGACACTGTGACAATTAGTACCTTTTGTGAGGATTGGTCTGAAGATCAGCTGTTACCAGTTTCATAAGAAAATGTGTGACCTGTGTGACCTATAAAATATGGTCTTATAACAATGTTAAAAAAATGAAATGCAGGCCAGCTATCAGAGAATGTAGGTGTTTTCATCTGTAAGTGTACAAGGAAAAGAATAATAGAATCAGAGAATATAGCAAATGTAATCATTTATTTAAATTAATGACATTTTAACACGTTAGCTTTTTAATATTGAAAGAGTGCAAATGTACCAAGGAAAATGACCTGTGAAAAAAAAAAGGCTTTTTCACAAATTATAGCGCCCTCCAGCTGGGCAGGAATTTTGTAAGGTAAGTGTGATGCTTGTTTATCGTGCTGCTTTGTATCATATCGGGAATGTAAATATCAACGTTTTATATAGGTAAAACATATCAGTGTTATAGTTGGCGTGTTTTTATGTAATGCGCATACATGCTTGAGCCTGAAAGTTGGGGGTCAAGATTCGCGCCTTGACTGTTTAAAAGTCTAATGACTGTAGACTAAGATAGACATCGCTGGAGAGAAGAAAAGATTTCAGCGCAAAAGAGTCTTTCCATGGGGTGTAAATGAGAGCTCCATGTTTTGGTGCGTAATTCCTTTTAGATTTTTTTTTTTTTGCTAACATTAACAAAGTCAGCTAGTTCGAGGTATGCATGGCTAACCATTAGCTTACCTACCGTACACTGTAAATGCAAATATTCAAATTAATTAGAAATGATTAGTGAATCAAACTTAGAAATCATCAACCTGTTGTCAACACTAATATTAAATAAATAACTGCTAATTTCAAGTTGGAGAACACGCTTAACTTAGTGTACTCCACTTCAGTTAAATTAGAAAATATAAATTTATTGTCCCAGAGTCCTTTGGGCGTTGTGTTTAGACATGCGCAGACCTGCCCCATCTACGCGCGGTCTTTTCAGCACATGCACCAGGATTAACCGGAGCTCAGTGAAAAGCATCAATTTGGTAAGTTAATATTTTTACTCTTTTGTCAACCGTCGAGTTATTTTGTTGTGGTATAACGTTATGGTGTTTTACTGGTTACTGGGTACGTCGCAGTCGCCAAACTCGTTAATTTCACCAGTATTTCCTTCATGATTTGCTAGCTAGCTCAGGGGTCGGGAGCAAACCTGTAGTAATGTTCCTGTGAAATGTGTTGTACTGCAGTTCAGGGGGTATGTGCTCTGTTAATGTGAATGTGTGTGGGAGTGGGTGGTGAGAGACACAGAGCCGAGGTTGAGGTGTGTTGTTGCCGCTCGGGCTGCTCGCTGTTTTGTTGTATTTGCGTGGTTACAGCGACAGTAACCGTTCAGAATAATAAAGAAATAAGCGACGGTGTATTGACGCCTACTCGTCCATTCCCGACCATGTCCGGCTGTACGTTACATTATAGTCTATCCGGCAGCCGGAATAAAATACGCAAGAATTATATTTTTGCTAGACGCCGCACACAAACGCACACATTCTGCCCAGCGCAGCTCGAGTGACAGCGGCAGTTGGATGCGGCTACAAATTAAAACTTTCGGTTACTTTTCTAAATAGCGCAACTCCGCTTGTAAAGCGATAACATTTCTTAAACGTGTGTAGGAGGGAAGTGCACATTATTTGGGTCTCGGTCTGTTTACTGTGTATATGCGCGGCGCTTTGTGCCCCCCCTCCTCCTCCCCCTTCGGACAAAATTTTCGAGAGGGGTGGGGGAGGGAGCTTGCGCTGTGTCAATTAAACTCAATCTTGACCAGGTAACCAAAACTAGTGGTTAATGCTGAAATTCTCTTTTCTTTTTTTAGGTCAAGCAGAGCATTATCATCCAATGCAGTGGACCTGTAAGTACTGCACATTTTTTGCTAAAAAGAGGGGCGCTTTGCTTAAACATTACCGTTTAAAACATGGATGCTATACTCGCACATCTCGACTCCCATGCCTGCATATGGACTGCCTCTGCACATTTAAATCTTTTAATGCCCTCCAAGTACACCTGTCAACATGGCATAATAAAAAGGATTCAGGCAAAATCAGGGAAACTGCATTTCACTGTCAGTTGTGCAACTTTGTGGAGCTTTGCACAGAAGCAGACTTTTTTACTCATTTGCGACGACATCTTAAGCTGAGACAAATGGTTGCTTGCCCATATAAAGACTGTTACTTTCAAAGTAACGTTTATTCTACCTTCAATGCCCATAGAATCAAAGAGCATCAGATGCACAATGAGATGGCATTCAAACCTGAAATTGTTTCGCCAAATGTAGTCGAAGAGCTTCCAACTAATGCAAGTGTTCAGTTGGAAGAGAGTGACCCTGAAAATGATGACATTGACAGTGAAGTTGCTGAGCTAAAAGATGTGGAGGACTTGGAGACTCAGTTGGAACACAATGTAGCAGCTCTTTTCCTGAAAATGTCATCAATTCTCAACATCTCTGAAACTGCACAGCAAGAGGTTATAGAGCAGGTCAATCAAATATATTTGTTATCACAGCCATTGCTACATTCTTCAATTCGAAGAATTCTGCACACACATTGTGCAGATGTTGATGATGGTTTAGTGAATGAGATAGCTCGAGTGGTCACTGAGAATAATGTATTCCACAAATTCACTTCTGATGGAGGATCACTGTCAACTGCTCAAAAGCGAACAACTTGCATTTCAAAGGAATTTTCTTTGGTTATGCCCGTTGAGTTTGTCCAAGGAAATGACAAGCAGACAGTTGTGTATATCCCCATATTGAAAATGCTGCAAACTTTGCTGAGCAATAGAGACATTCTGGAAAAGACCATGTCACATGAGGCAACTTTGTCAGAGGAATACAAGTCTTACAGAGATGGTTCCTGCTTCAAAGACAATGCTTTCCTGAATGAGGAAGAGTTCAGGATCGCTCTTTACCTGTATATTGATGATTTCGAGGTGGCCAACCCCTTAGGAACCTCCAGAAAAAAGCACAAACTAACTGCTGTCTACTGGGTACTTGGCAATTTACACCCAAAATATCGCTCCTGTCTTCATGCCATTCAACTTGCTCTGCTTGTCAAGGCCAACAGCATCAAAGACCATGGTTATGGTGAAATTCTCCGCCCTCTTATTCGGGACCTTGTTTTTCTTGAGCAACAAGGAATATATGTAGAACAGTTGGGAGCCACTGTTAAAGGCACAGTGTTATTTGTGGCAGCAGACAATCTGGCTGCCCACTCTTTAGGAGGGTTCTTTGAAAGCTTCACAGTTACCCAAGTGTGTCGGTTCTGTATGGCCAAGCGGGGGGAAATACAGGACAAGGAAGTACGGACAGGATTTTTTCAAAAAAGAACAAGAGAAAACCATGACAAACAAGTGCAAGAGGTGTCTCAGGATTCAACCAAGGCTCAAGAATATGGTGTGAAACGAAGCTGTCCATTGACTGAAAGCTTGCAACATTTTCATGTTGTTGAGGGGTTCCCTCCAGACCTCCTGCACGATCTCCTGGAGGGGATTGTTCCATTAGAACTGGCCTTGTGCTTCAAGGCACTGATATCAAAGGGAATCATCTCCCTCGAGGCTCTGAATGATGCTATTAAACAGTTCCCGTACACATTTTCAGACAAAACAAACCAACCCCAGCTCATTCCAAAGACGTTCTCCTCAAAGTTAACAATTGGAGGAAATGGTCATGAGAATTGGACTCTTCTCCGACTGCTGCCATTATTGATTGGTCAACACATTCCGAAAGGTGATGAAACCTGGGAGGTTTTAATTACCTTAAAAGACGTGGTAGAATTGTCAGTGTCCACAAGCTTTACAGAGGAGTCCTTGTGCTTTCTTGACAGCAAAATCTCTGAACATAGAGGTTTGTTTCAGAAGGTTTTCCCAGGTGAAAAGCTACGACCAAAGCACCACTATGTTGAGCACTACCCTGAGCTAATTCGAACATTTGGTCCTCTATCTGATGTCTGGACAATGCGTTTTGAAGGGAAACACAAGTTCTTTAAAAAAGCTGTGCGTCACTCTCAGAACTTCAAAAATATACCCCTTACTTTAGCAAACAGACATCAGAAAATGATGGCTTTCCACCTAGCAGCCTCGTCTTTTTTTAAGCCTTCTGTTGAAATTCACAAATTGAATTCTGTGATGGTTTCATCATTTCCAGAAAATGTGCAGAACTGGCTCAATCAAAGGAGCAACAAGCTGAACACAGTACTTGTAGCTTCCTCTGTCTGCATTGATGGCATTAGGTACAGTGCTGGTATGGTCATTTCTGTTGGATCCTGCTCAGGGCTCCCAGATTTCAGACAAATCACAAACATTGTCATTATCAACACAGATGTAACATTTGTCTGCAGACAGATGACCTCATGGTATGATGAGCATCTTCGAGCTTACGAACTCTGTAGCAGCCATTTGCCCACCTTCTCAGTTACCCAGTTGTCTGAATTGAACGATGTTTTTCCTCTATCACTTTACAGAGTTCATGGCAAACAGCTTGTTACTCTCAAACGATATATACAGTGGGGCAAAAAAGTATTTAGTCAGTCACTAATTGTGCAAGTTCTCCCACTTAAAAAGATGAGAGAGGCCTGTAATTTTCATCATAGGTATACCTCAACTATGAGAGACAAAATGAGAAAAAAAAAATCCAGAAAATCACATTGTCTGATTTTTAACGAATTTATTTGCAAATTATGGTGGAAAATAAGTATTTGGTCAATAACAAAAGTTCATCTCAATACTTTGTTATATACCCTTTGTTGGCAATGACAGAGGTCAAACGTTTTCTGTAAGTCTTCACAAGGTTTTCACACACTGTTGCTGGTATTTTGGCCCATTCCTCCATGCAGATCTCCTCTAGAGCAGTGATGTTTTGGGGCTGTCGCTGGGCAACACGGACTTTCAACTCCCTCCAAAGATTTTCTATGGGGTTGAGATCTGGACACTGGCTAGGCCACTCCAGGACCTTGAAATGCTTCTTATGAAGCCACTCCTTCGTTGCCCGGGCGGTGTGTTTGGGATCATTGTCATGCTGAAAGACCCAGCCACATTTCATCTTCAATGCCCTTGCTGATGGAAGGAGGTTTTCACTCAAAATCTCACGATACATGGCCCCATTCATTCTTTCCTTTACACGCATCAGTCGTCCTGGTCCCTTTGCAGAAAAACAGCCCCAAAGCATGATGTTTCCACCCCCATGCTTCACAGTAGGTATGGTGTTCTTTGGATGCAACTCAGCATTCTTTCTCCTCCAAACACGACAAGTTGAGTTTTTACCAAAAAGTTCTATTTTGGTTTCATCTGACCATATGACATTCTCCAAATCCTCTTCTGGATCATCCAAATGCTCTCTAGCAAACTTCAGACGGGCCTGGACATGCACTGGCTTAAGCAGGGGGACACGTCTGGCACTGCAGGATTTGAGTCCCTGGCGGCATAGTGTGTTACTGATGGTAGCCTTTGTTACTTTGGTCCCAGCTCTCTGCAGGTCATTCACTAGGTCCCCCCGTGTGGTTCTGGGATTTTTGCTCACCGTTCTTGTGATCATTTTGACCCCACAGGGTGAGCTCTTGTGTGGAGCCCCAGATCGAGGGAGATTATCAGTGGTCTTATATGTCTTCCATTTTCTAATAATTGCTCCCACAGTTGATTTCTTCACACCAAGCTGCTTACCTATTGCAGATTCAGTCTTCCCAGCCTGGTGCAGGTCTACAATTTTGTTTCTGGTGTCCTTTGACAGCTCTTTGGTCTTGGCCATAGTGGAGTTTGGAGTGGGACTGTTTGAGGTTGTGGACAGGTGTCTTTTATACTGATAATGAGTTCAAACAGGTGCCATTAATACAGGTAATGAGTGGAGGACAGAGGAGCCTCTTCAAGAAGAACTTACAGGTCTGTGAGAGCCAGAAATCTTGCTTGTTTGTAGGTGACCAAATACTTATTTTACCGAGGAATTTACCAATTAATTCATTAAAAATCCTATAAATGTGATTTCCTGGATTCTTTCCCCCCATTCTGTCTCTCATAGTTGAAGTGTACCTATGATGAAAATTACAGGCCTCTCTCATCTTTTTAAGTGGGAGAACTTGCACAATTGGTGGCTGACTAAATACTTTTTTGCCCCACTGTATTGTGCTGACTGGTTTTAACACTGTGCTGAGCGGATTAAATCCTTTTTTTTCCCTTTTTTACAGGAGAGGATGGAGCAAAGATTGATGCTGCGAGTTGTCATTGATGATGATGATATAAGGAAACTAATCTTGAATGAGAGACCGGATTCCATTCAGGAACTAAAAACTCAGCTGAGTGATAAGCTGTCACTGCAGTATGACTTCAAACTCCAGTATGAAGACCCAGACTTCAGTAATGCACTCTGCAATTTGTCTCAAATAGAGGATTTGCCTGAAAGACCTACTCTGAAAGTCATCCCTCTTGTGACTCTTGACTTGACATCCCTGTCTTCATCCACTGAAGATACAGACTGCAGCACAGCAGACACTGAGATCTTGTCCTCTACTGGTTCAACGCCTCCACTAAGAAGACAGTGGCCCGAGTTCTTTGAGATACCCAATTTCTCTGTGGATGTAGCTTACCGGCTGAGACAGGCAGATCTCTTATTTATGAAAGATCGTGTCCCATGGACTCCATCACGAGATATGAAACATGACATACTTGAGAAACTTGCTGAAACAATGTACAGTTTCAAAGCTTACCCTGACGATGATGACTTCAGCAGTGTTGCAAAAGCACTGATTAGCAAGCACCCCAGCCTCACTGAACCTGGTCCCCAGCCAGGATGGTATGGCTGGAAGAACAGCCTTAAATTTAAGATGGCCAACTATCGTACAAAACTACGAAAAGCAGGATGTGATGATGTACTGATCAATGGGGGTAAACGAAGCAAACGCAACCCAGAAGGACCATCATCCAGCAAGAATATCAAGCGGCCAAAAAGAGGTGAAGTTAATTATTTGCCAAATTTACCTGACAGACATGATGAAAGCAGCCTTGAAAATGCCAGGAAGGTTATCATAGAGGAAATGAAGAAAAAACAACCCAATGCCAGTCTAGTGTCAAGAATGATGGAAGAAACATTCTCACTGCGCAGAAGGGAGATAGTGACACAGGAACCTGCTGTGCAGAGCGTGATGGAACGATGGCCAGCACTGTTCACGGAGAGACAGGTAAGATACTAGTTAGTTTTGACCTGCCCTCCCCCATATAGATTCCAGCAGACCAAAATAATCGTGATCATTATTTTTACCATAATCGAGCAGGTTTAAGTCATCCTAGTTTCACACATGGAGTTCTTTCATTTGCTATAGTATTAATTGAATGATGGGCAGCTTAGTGTTGCTATCCCTCTTGCTATGTCCTCTCTATCTTCCAGGTCTTTGCTGAGTTTAATCGCATCGCCAACAAGAATCTTGAAGGCAACTTCTATGAAGCCCTCGACCAGCACACGCCACGCTTCATTGATCTTTTCAAGTCCAAAAAAGGAACTGTGGGACAAAAACTGAAAGACTTAATGCAGCACATCAACTGGTTGGTAAGGATTCTATTGTGTTTTGTACTATATTTATAATAATTAGTTTTATGCATTCTCATTCTTCACCTTTTTTAGGCCCTTGACACATTTTATGCTGATTGATTACCATTATAAGTTCATATACTGATCCTGTAATAATAATAACAATAAAAATAAGATAACCATTTCTTTCTTGATTCTGCTCAGACAAGATTAGAATCGCAGGAATTTGATGAATCTGCTTGATTGTATAATTTTCTGTTGGGTACTTATAAAACTTAAAGCCCTATTAGAGGCCTGCACTGTCAGAGGAAATACAGAACAGTATATCAACATAAATTTCCCCAAATTCTCAACATGCTACATAGTTCTGAACTTATCTGTTCTCTCTCTATTTTTAGTCACCTGATGTGACAGCACTTCGGACTGTTGTCCTCAAAGGTCTTCCAGTTTTCCTCAGTGAAGACTCCAGTCAAGTCTACACGACTTGCTTTGTGAGTAAAACAAACATTGATCTCAATTATCCATTTTATTGCAAATCATATTTAATTATTTCACAGCATTGTAAAATATTTGAAATTCAATTTTTGATTGAAATTGCCCACATTCAATAGCTGGTTTTGTGTGCTTTTTTGCAGGATATAGCAAAAGAAGAAGCATTCGCCTCAGTGACAGTTGGAGTGCTGACAGTGACTGAAGATGCTCAGCAGCAGGGTCCAAATGGAGTGCACCTCCAACCCATCTCCACTGCCATCATACTTGAGGGAGGTACTGTTATGGACAATGTCAGAGACTTTCCCCAGGCAGTCTGCCTTCTTTTCGGCCTCATTTATGCCCTTCACTTGAATTATCCAAAATGCATGGAAAACACGTTCAGATTCATTCAAGCAGTCATGCTTGGACTGGGCAACAAAACCCTGCCTCCAAAACTGATCACACTGCAGATTAAACTACTGGGGTAGGCCAAAGTGAGAAAAACAAGGTAACTTGTTTACTGTTCCAGGTTTAATAATCTTTAAATGTAACACTTTGATTGTGTTTGTAACAAAGTGATACAGATTTGTTAATTCGCAGTAAGACAGTGATACACTTTGTTATTTATCACTGCTGTGCACTTTAGAAGATGATAACATGTTTATTGTAGTTCCAGTTAGATAGACAGTTAGTTAGAAAGGAGGGAGGTGGGTGGGTAGGAGGTAGGTAGGTGCAGAGGTGCAAAGTAGGTGTAGGAAGGTAAAGAGACAGAGAGACATGTATTTATTGTTGTTTTATATATATTTTCTTTTCACAAAAGTGGAACATGTTTCCAGAGCCTTAAATGATGCGTTGTTTAGCATTTAAAATAAATGTTAATTGCAAAGTAAATCCAATGTGTTCACCACTCATTTTGTTTGGGGGCTTATTACCTTGTATTGTGTGTTTGTTTGTTTTTTTATTAAATTAGCATGTGTCCTATTGTCTTTCGCAAAACTCTTTGGTCAAGAAAATTAAAGTTAAATTGGCCTCAATATGAAGGATGAGTAAAACTAGAGAATTAAGCTTTCACAATTCATGAATATTAAGTTAAATTTATGAAAAAAGATATCTGAAAGCCATTGATTTGAGTACTGCAAACTCACAATAAGTTAATGTAATCAAATTAATATAAGTTTATGTGAGTACTGCAAACTCAAAATAAATAAGTTAATGTAATCAAACTAATCTAAGTTAATTTGAGTACTGCAAACTCACAAAAAATAAGTTAACCCAATCTAATTTATCTAAATCAACATAAATGACTTTTTTTGAGGCAATGACTTTGCATATTTTTTTTAAGTAAAGTCAACTTATTATATTTTACAGTGTGCAGCCCCAGCCAAAAATGTGAAAAAACCAAAGGCGGCGGAGGTTAATTATCTCCCACCACATCCTGTTGGAGAAAATCAGGACAGTTTGGAAAAGGACAGGCTTGCATTGATCAGTGAAATGAAAAAGAAGAATAATGAAAAGATAATAACAGAAAAGATGTCCAAAACGTTTTCAACTCGACGAGCAGAGGTGGTGGCCCACAGCCCAGCTGTTAGTGTCTTCAAAGAAAGGTGGCCTGCATTATTCAGTGAGGCTCAGGTAAGAGTTTGATAAAACATTTTATTTTCCACCAAGAACTGCTGTTCATCTTATTTGTCATTGTTATTGAAAGTGTATTATGTTATCTCTTTACTCGTGTACTAGATCAAAGAAGAGTTCCATCGTATAACGACAATTTCCCTGGAAGAGACATTCATGCTGAAACTTGATGGGCACACACCACGTCTTCTGCAGCTTATGCATGCCAAAGGAGGAACAGTTGGTTCCAGGATGCGTCCTCTCCTGGACACTGTAAATGAGGTATGTTTTTTTGTTTCACTTTCTACTATTATTATATTTTACTAATTTGCAGAAAAACAACTGAAGTCAGAAGTTTGCATTAGCTATTAACTGAGCTCAGTAGAAGCCTATTTTTCAATCACTCCATAGTTTTCATGTCAACAGGAATTCGGTTAGGACCTACACATTGTGTATACCACAAGAAATTGTTTCATCAATTCTTTACAGATATCATCTTCTCATCTCTGACATTCTCCTCATCTCCTCTCCATCTGCACTCTTGTCCTTTCCTCTAATCTTATGTTCTCCCCCTAATCTCCTCCTCCTCTCATATTCTCTTGTTTCATCCCATCTCCAATCTTTCTCCTCTCCTGTCCTTCTCTCTTCATGTCTCATCATCCTCTGAACTTTTCTTTCAGTCCCAGAGCATGGACAAAAAGAGGGATGTCGTTGTCTGTTGCCTCATTGAGTATCTTGGTGAAGAGCAACAACAGCTCTTCCAGTACCAGGTATGTTATTAATTGATCAACACAGGGTATTCTATGATTGCCCAGAAGTGCAAAACACACCAGCATTTCATCAAAACACACCAACAACCGGGGGGGGGGGGGGGGGGGGGGGGGGGGGGGTGTTAGGTCATAATCTGTTGAATGAAGATGTTATCACATGTCTGTGCTTTAATAAATAGTTTTGTAAATGGATGATTGAAAATTGTTCTGTTCTCAACTGCTGTCTTCTTCTCATCTCCTGTTCTTATTTCCTCTGACCTCCTATCCTCCTCTCATCTGGTCTTCCGTTCTCCTTCTCATCTCTTCTTCTGACCACTAGTCTGTTGCATTGTAGGAAATGGGGATGCACCATTTTTAATTTGGCCTTATGCTCTTGTTTAATATAACAATGTGCTACATCTTACCAAGAACTAAAAAGTATAGGAATAGCATTTTGACAATATACTGAAAATACTAATGCCTTTTGGTTTTTGTTTTCTTTTTAACATGAAGGACCAATGTGAGGGACCCATGGACCACACCATAAAGGTGATCATCACCCATGAGCCCACAAGTGAGGAGGAGCAAGTGTCCATTGTTATTGAGGGCAACGAAGTCCTGACCAAGTGTGGGAACCGCACCAGGGGTTGTATTCTTTTGATGGGGTTAATTTATGCCCTCAACCTGGGCCCTGTACTACGAACGGAGGTTAACCTACCCAGAAGTAACCCAGGGTTCCCCCGCTAAACCGGGGTTGACAAAACCTGGTTATCTTGTTTGGGGTTAAACGGTACTACGACGCCAGTTATGAAGTTGATTTGTTGAACCTGTGTTAACCTAATCAGGGTTAATGCGCGTTCACGTTAAAGGGGAAGTTATCAGCGCAAATCACCACTGTTCACAATGGCACGGTCGCCGTACTTCATGGAGGAAGAATGCGCTGTCATAATGCAAAGCTACGAGGAGTTCAAAACAATATTAAGAGCAAAATCTAACACAGCGGCTGCCAATAAGGAGCGGCAAGCATGTTGGCAACGAATTGCCGATCGGGTAAATGCGCAAGTACATTCTCCCTTCTACATGTTCCAGAACAGAAGTATAGGATGAGAGAAGCTTCATGATCAATCACAAGTCACAGAAAATGGTCCTTCGACGTGGCCCCAGTCATATATAGCTTGTTTAATGTCCGAAAAATCCTGAATAAAATTTGGTATGGTAAATTCATGGAGTCGCTACTTAAGCTGATATGTGCACAGAGTCACATGAATTAGGATGACTGACTGTTCAGTCTCTTTGACTAAGTTGGTGTATGTCCTGTGAACATTTCAGAGGCAACAGCAGTGCCAAACGCACCTGGCAACAGGTGAAAATGAAATATAAAAACAGCATTCATAATGGTGTGTGTGTGTGTGTGTGTGTGTGTGTGTGTGTGTGCGCGCGCGTGCAGGCAAGCATTCATTTGCCTTTTATTTATTCAAGTTTTATCTGTTTGCCTAATAGTTCAAATTGTTTTGTATATAGTTTATAATGTTGTGTGATATTAATGATAATATTGTGGGAAAACTACTTTGCACGGACGTTCATTTAATTTATTCTATCGTCATTTTGTTTGTTCTATTTTTGTGTATTTCATTTATTTATCTGTTTGTCTAGTTGTATCTATTTTTCTAATAATATATTTTTTGCATTAATAGTTTGTTTTTTTCCTATTAAAATAATCTTGTGTTCTTGTTATAACTTTATCTGTTTATCTGACTGTTTATAGTTGTATCTATTTTTGTTACAATTTCAATATTAATATAGAAAGTTTGTTTTTTTCTATTAAAATGTTCTTGTGTGATAACTAGTTCTTGTGTTATATTTATTGTAGTTTTATCTATTTTGTATCTCAGACTTAAATATTTTTGTAAAACAAGTTTTTCTATAAAATATTCTTGCGTTCTTGATAACTATGTTCTTGAGTGGGTTCTTTTTTTTTTTTTTACAGAAAAGCTGTTCTGCATGGACATTCATTGAAGCCCTCATTGTTTTTTAATGGTTATTTATGAGCGTTTAGGGGTTACAATAATGTAAGTCTAGGTTGCAGAAAACCCAGAAAACCCAGAAAACCCGCTTCGTAGTACAGGGCCCTGGAGTATCCCAAGGCTCTGAAGAATACATTTGAGGTATTCCAGAAAGTTTTTCTGGAGCTTGATGGCACAAAGCTGTCCAGGAAAGTCCAAACTCTCAAAATTAAACTACTGGAATGACTGACATAGACTATTACTCAATGTAGATAGTTTTATTAAGAATGCAGGAAGATTTATTTCCAGGATACTTTTTTCCATATTTCAAAGGTAAACATTAAAACTAATCAAAGTTCTTGAGGTACAGCCCACAAGTTTTTCCAGGAGTGACCACAACCTGTGTCAATAGGTAAAATGTTCTGTTAAAATTACCTGAAACACTCGCACATGCGTTGTCATGTGTATCTGTTTGTGTTTTTTGTTTGTTTCTGAGCAAACCTGCTGCATATATTGAGGTATTTCACCTGACGTCACAGGGTCACGTGACGCCCCGGTGTCCACCATTTTGGACGGCAAGCTAGCTAATGTCAACAACATAGTATCTGGTATGTTACTGTAGCAATATTTACGTTCAGTCATTTGGATGACTGTTAAAACCTTTCAGTCTCAAGTTTTTCCTTTACTGGATTTACTAGTTTACTGAGCTAACGCGCGATGGCTCCGGGCTCGGCCGGAGAGCGCGCGATGGCTCCGGGCTCGGCCGGAGAGCGCGCGATGGCTCCGGGCTCGGCCGGAGAGCGCGCGATGGCTCCGGGCTCGGCCGGAGAGCGCGCGATGGCTCCGGGCTCGGCCGGAGAGCGCGCGATGGCTCCGGGCTCGGCCGGAGAGCGCGCGATGGCTCCGGGCTCGGCCGGAGAGCGCGCGATGGCTCCGGGCTCGGCCGGAGAGCGCGCGATGGCTCCGGGCTCGGCCGGAGAGCGCGCGATGGCTCCGGGCTCGGCCGGAGAGCGCGCGATGGCTCCGGGCTCGGCCGGAGAGCGCGCGATGGCTCCGGGCTCGGCCGGAGAGCGCGCGATGGCTCCGGGCTCGGCCGGAGAGCGCGCGATGGCTCCGGGCTCGGCCGGAGAGCGCGCGATGGCTCCGGGCTCGGCCGGAGAGCGCGCGATGGCTCCGGGCTCGGCCGGAGAGCGCGCGATGGCTCCCGGCTCGGCCGGAGAGCGCGCGATGGCTCCCGGCTCGGCCGGAGAGCGCGCGATGGCTCCCGGCTCGGCCGGAGAGCGCGCGATGGCTCCCGGCTCGGCCGGAGAGCGCGCGATGGCTCCCGGCTCGGCCGGAGAGCGCGCGATGGCTCCCGGCTCGGCCGGAGAGCGCGCGATGGCTCCCGGCTCGGCCGGAGAGCGCGCGATGGCTCCCGGCTCGGCCGGAGAGCGCGCGATGGCTCCCGGCTCGGCCGGAGAGCGCGCGATGGCTCCCGGCTCGGCCGGAGAGCGCGCGATGGCTCAGTAAACTAGTAAATCCAGTAAAGGAAAAACTTGAGACTGAAAGGTTTTAACAGTCATCCAAATGACTGAACGTAAACATTGCTACAGTAACATACCAGCTACTATGTTGTTGACATTAGCTAGTGCTAACAGCTAGTTGCTAATACACTGCTACAACTACACCGACCCTAATAATACAGTTCTTGGTCATTGCCTGGTAACAGCAAATTTATAACGGGCCATGTCTCAACAGACTAAGAAGTTATTTCAATGACATTTAATAACATTTTGTTTATCCTGAGGACCGAAAGTAAATGAAAATGTGAACAAACCTTAGCTGTAATCAGATGGCGACCACCGGCTCCAGGGACGACCCGCTGATGTAGGCATGTTACCCAGCCTGACACAAAATATTTGTAGGCATCCAAACTCGTATACGCTTTCAGATCAATACCTGTGTATGGCGATGGGTTTTTTAACGACGTAGGTATACAGATCATGTGGGCCGAAGTCAGGTAAAGACGAGGGCTTCGTGTACTTCCGTACGTCAGTGAACAATCCTGGTGGAAGCAGGTAAACGTCGTTCTCTAAGCCTGCTAACCTCAATTTTTGCAAATACCTCTCCCTCTGCTCGCCCTGTAAATGCCCTACGTCGCTGGATAGTGAAGGTGTTTTCTGCATCTCGCTCCTTTTTCTTTTATGTTTTTCGTTTGTCGCCTTCCTCGCATTCAAACTGATTCGAGCCGTGACGTCCAAAATGGCAGCGTCACATGACTTGGTCAAGTGAGTGAAATACCTCAATACACACACACACGTGTAGACACTCACTGGCCACTTTATTAGGTACACCTGTCCAACTGCTCATTGATGCAAATTTCTAGTCAGCTAAACAAACGGCAGCAACTCGATGCATTTAGGCATGTAGCCATGGTCAAGACGATTTGCTGCAGTTCAAACCAAGCATCAGAATGGGGAAGAAAGGTGATTTAAGTGACTTTGAACATGGCATGGTTGTTGGTGTCAGATGGGCTGGATTGAGTATTTCAGAAACTGCTGATCTACTTGGATATTCACGCACAACAATTTCCAGGGCTTACAGACAATAGTCCCAAAAAGGGAAAATAGCCAGTGAGCGACAGTTCTCTGGGCGAAAATGCTTTGTTGAGGTCAGAGGTGAATGGCCAGACAGTTTGAGCTGATGGAAAGGCAACGGTAACTCAAATAGCCACTTGTTACAACTGAGGTATGCAGAAGAGCATCTCTGAATGCACAGCATGCCAAACTTTGAGGCAGATGGGCTACAGCAACAGAAGACCACACAGGGTGCCACTCCTGTTAGCTAAGAACAGGAAACTGAGGCTACAATTCTCACAGGTTCACCACAATTGGACAATAGAAGATAGGAAAATGTTGCCTGGTCTGATGAGTCTTGCCTAGAGGTGGCTGTGCGTGAATATTCCAGAAGATCAGCACTTTCTGAAATACTCAGACCCTCCCGTCTGGTACCAACAACCATGCCAAAGTCAAAGTCACTTAGATCACCTTACTTCCCCATTCTGATGCTCGTCTGAATTGCTGCAGAACATCTTGACCATTTCTACATGCCCAAATGCATCGAGTTGCTGCCATGTGTTTAGCTGACTAGAAATTTGTGTCAGCGAGCAGTTGTACACATGTATCTAATAAAGTGGCCGGTGAGTGTATATATGTGTGCATTGTGTTTTACATTGTTTAAATACAGTATATTGGATATGTTGCATGTTAAGACTTGAGTGACTGATTAAACAAGTTGACTTTAATACTGTCTGGCGTCTGCTGTGTCTGAAAATAGCTTCAAGTAAATCTAACCTTCCTGGAATAGGTAATAGTTAATTTGTCATAGTAGCTAATAATTATTAATTACATGAATAATGGCTAAACATTTAGTGTTATTACTACTCAATAATTTTTAAGTAATTTTTATTGAAAATCGTAGGCAATATTTACCTTATTTCTTTGAGTAATTTATAGCTGTTGAATGTAGGTGGTATTTACTCAAAATAATGGTTGAAATTTACCCAAATAAAGTCTACGCAAATTGTTACCTTAGATAAATTGGGTAAATTCTATAGGTTGTTTTTTACAGTGTATAATCCGTGGTTCAAAGCCTGATGGAAATATAGAGGTAGATGGTGATTATAACCCTTTTCACTCACGTGACCTTCGTAAACGCGACCGCCATTTTGGACATGAAGAAATAACGGTTTATGACACAGACCCTTTCGGTTCTCGCTCATCTAGCTGCTACAACGACTGCTTAGACTGCAACAATAATACCTAACACACATTTAAGTATCCGTCGTAAAGACGTGAAACTCGTCGAGTGACGAGTGTGTTCATTGATAAGCTAACGCAATCTAAAAGTAGACATACACTGTAAAAAATGTCCGTAATAATAACGGTGAAATGTTGTAAAATAGCAACATTTAAAAACCGTAAAAGGTGTAACACCGAAACATTGTAAACTTAACAGTATAATTTAGTGAAATGTAATACCAAATTTAACTGTAATTTTGACTGAAACATATTGTTTTTTGAACACATTTTTGTTGTTGAAAATACATATTATTGACACAAATAGGCATAGGCTACTGCAAATACAAAGTGATAGGCCTACATATAAATTGCAATACAATTAGGCCTATAATGTTAGAATTAGGCTTACAATTAGGCTAAATATAGCCTACACTTTGTCTAAAAAGCTAATAGGCGAATAAATAACATAATAATCAATAAATAATTAAACGAAATGGTATAATGGGGGTATAAGCCTTGTCTGGAATTGCATTGCCTTGGCGGAGGTCTGCGCTCTCTGAGCGCTTTTCAAGTTATTTATTATTATTCATCTCAAAGTTAACCATGGAGCAGATTTCACAAAGTGTTCGCAAAGTTGTAGGGGGCAGTTGAAGCAGATCACCTTGGGAACACTGAAGAAAGTTGGAGGAGCCAATAAGTGTCTGGTAAGTAGACTATCCTACATAGTTAACAAAATTTGTTTTTCTCTGCTTCTGCTTCGGATATCCTAGTGTAGCGTCGTTCATGAATTGTTCCTTGAGAACGTGTTTTTTGAGTCAGTCAAGTCAGCCAGCCTGTTCGTTTTATGCTGCTAGCTAGTTCCAGAGCTTTAGCTTTTACATTCTTTCCCATGTGCTAATACCATATCAGGACGTTGAACACCACTGTGGCGAATTTAAAGGGGGAGGGGAATACCCATTGCAATTGCATAATAATAGGCTACTTAAAAAATAATCCAATACTAAATGCAGTCTTCTGCTACTGGCGTTATTTATGCAGAACTGGCATTATAGTTGGATTCGCTGGTTGCCATAGACTCGTTGTCAAGACGAGTAAAAATCCTGGATGTCTTCGAATGTGCTCTGGTTAGATCTCTGCGTGAGCTCATTCTCTCTGTCAGCGCGCCCTCCGCAGACACGTTGTGGTGTAGTCTAGTGAAGAACGTTTTGTGAAAAACTTCGATTTTAATTGTTATTACGACTTGCACATGCATTTATGCATGTAGCCTACATACTTCCAGCTATCACTGTAAGTCTGTCTATGTTTGGTTATGTTCGCTATGTGATGTTGTTTGATGTCCTTTCTGTGGCAGTTTAGCACAAGCTAAAATGGTTGTCTGTCGGTTTTGCAACCGAACTTTTGCTAGCTTTAAAGGTTATGTACTACACTGTCGAATTCACAGAAATGAACCCCGTTGTGTTTTTAAATGTGAATACGACACGTGCAAGCAGACATTTTGTACTTATTCGGCGTTTAGGGGTCATTTCTATCGCCACCACAATTTACCCGCTCTTGCCGTTTGTCGGCCGTCACCCATTGTTTCAAAATTTGCTTGCGCTGTTGCACTGTGCGCGCGCCAATTTCAGACCGTTAGGGAACTTTTGTCCCACTTGAAAGAACATTTTGTGGAAGGGAGACCTGTGGCATGTCCAGTAAGAGGCTGCAAAAGTACGTTCACATTAAAGTCATCCTTTACTGCGCACATGTCCAGGAAACATAGGGAGTGTTCAGCTAGTGACATAAATGAAATCTATAAGGAGGTTTCACCGCAGTCCCCCTCTGAGACTGTGTTTAACGACACCCCCCAGAATCCAGCCACTGATGATGTAACAAATGGTTTGACTGAGAATTTCAATGAGACTTTTCTTAGAAATATGTGCATGTTCTATCTTAAATTGCAAGGCCAGCTCCTCCTTCCGTCTTCAACCATACAAATAATTGTTGAAGAAATGCAGAATTTGCATGAAATGGGACAGGAATACACTATAAGTAAACTGCATACACTTTTGAGAGAGGAACTGAGTTTGACAGAAGATGCCATTGATAAAGTTGCAGCCTGTGTTAGGGATTCTGACCTCTTCTCCAGCTCTCACCAGGGCCCACTAAGGTCAATATATTCAAGGGCACAGACATTCATAAGCATGTTCCGGCACATAGAACCTACAAAGATTACATTAGGAAGCGATGAAAATTTGACACAGAGGTTTGCTTATTACATTCCAGTGAAGCAGACATTGGCCAACTTATTAGAATCTGAATTCTGGAAAACTGCAATTTCACAACAGTCTTGTCACTCCGGTACAGATGTGCTTTGTGATATAGAAGATGGTAAAATATGCAAGTCAAACAAGTTCTTCAAAGAAAATCCAGGGTCTTTGAAGCTTATTCTGTACCAGGATGCATTTGAAATCGTAAATCCTCTTGGCTCTGCAAAGAAAAAACACAAACTTGTAGCAGTCTACTGTTCTGTTGCTAACTTGCCTGTTCATGTGAGGTCCAACACTGATCACATGTCCCTGGTCTTACTATGTGGTGAGAATGATTTTAAACAATTTGGACCTGGTAAGATCTTTTCAGAGCTGTTGGATGATTTAAAAGATCTGGAAGAAAATGGGATTACTGTTGGTGGTGAAACAGTAAAAGGGGCTTTGTATTGTGTTGCTGGTGACAATTTGGGATCACACAGCATTGGAGGGTTTACAGAAAATTTCAGCCAATCCCAGTGCTTCTGCAGATACTGTGAAATAACTCGGCATGATTTTCATGATGACCCCCTTGTTTGTGGTCCACAGCGGAACCCAGATAACTACAAGGCAGCTCTTGCACGCCTACAAGAAGAAGGCATTCGAGACGTGAAGGGAATTAAGGTAAATTCCGTTTTCAATGACTTGGAATCTTTTCGTGTATGTCAACCGGGTCTTCCACCTTGCTTGGGCCATGACTTGTTTGAGGGCATTGTATCCTATGACGCTGCACTGTTCTTGAAGTATTTCATTAAAACAAAGAGATGGTTTACATACTCAGTTTTGAATCGGCGAATCAAACAATTCAAATACAAAGGATCTGATGCCCTCACAAAGCCATGCAGTGTCAACCCTGATGCAGGTAAACTCTCTGGTCAGGCGGTGCAAAATTGGAATTTTTTGAGGTTGTTGCCTGTGCTGATTGGTGATAAAGTGCAAGATCCAGATGATGCTGTGTGGCAGTTAACACTACATCTTAAAGATGTTGTGGATTTGGTTTGTGCTCAAAACATTTCCATGCCACAGGTAGCTTACCTTGAGATAACAATCCAAGATTATTTGGATTCAAGAAAGGACTTGTTTCCTGAGAGTAAACTGAAGCCTAAACATCATTACTTACGACACTATCCTGCACTTATTCTAAAATTTGGCCCACTTATCAGATTATGGACAATGCGATTTGAAAGCAAGCATGCCTATTTCAAAAGGTGCGCAAGGCATTTGAAAAACTTTAAAAACATATGTCTCACTTTGTCTGAAAGACACCAAATGTTTCAGGCATATCTATCAGCTGGATTAGGATGCAGTCAGTTGTTACAGGTGAAAAACTGTTGTTCTTTTGTCCCCAGCCTTTACAGTGATGCCATTAACGGTGCTGTTGCTGGTTTTGGATTTTCAGAAAATGACACGTGTCTCCACAGACATCCAGTATAAGGGCACATCATACAAAAAGGGAGATTTCCTCATTACAAAAAATGATGAGTCCATTGAGTTTGGAGAGATTGCTATCATTTTAATCCAACATAATGCAAATGTTCATTTTGTGTTGGACATGCATTCATCTGCATATCACAATGAATATCACCTGCACTCTGTGACAAAATTGACTGCACAGTTGCTTTGCCTTCACATTGCTAATTTGGTAGATTTCTATCCCTTAAAGTCATACATCATCAACGGGCACCGTGTCATTCCATTAAAGCACAGTGTATTGTCACAGTGAAGTTTTTCACACACTATACTATCTGCAGCATGCCACCAGACACAATGTGCCAACCAGTAAGGCTTGACTTGTTATAGCTATCCCAATTTATAGTTTATAGGTGAACTTGTATATAGTTAATATGCTTGGTAGAAATCTCACACACTATACTGTAAATAGAATATCCATCTACAGCATGCTAATCACACAATGTGCCAACCAGTAAGGCCTGACTTGTTATAGGTATCCCACTTTGTAGTTTATAAGTGAAGATGTATATAGTTAATATGCTTGATATAAATTTGAACGTATGAGCGGTCCAGACATTCAGAAATCTCTAACCCTGACTTAAAATGCAAATCTGTGACATTTTAATGCCTGCTTGTCCAAATGGGGTTTGTGTACTTATATAATTGTTGGATACATGCAATCATCAAACATTAATTGTAATCGAAAAGTTGTCCACTGCATTGGCTTGTGGAACCCCTCTGATTTCACTTGTTCTTCTTTGATTACAGAAAGTATGGATTTGACAAAAACGTTTCTAAGAACGTCAATCGATGAAGTCTTGTCTGACCTCCCTGAGATGTCAAAGCAAATGCTTGAAGAGACCTTACAGTCCCTTGGTGTGGAGACATCTGAAGACTTTCGGTTCATACAGGAGGCGGATTTGCTGCCAGCACTGAGGCCAATTCAAGCCCGGAAAGCCGTTGCAGCTTGGAAGCTGACATGTAAGTCAGTAAATGCAGTTATAGGATTCAACCTGTTCTTCTAGTTGAAACATACCATACTTGGAAGTATCGAAATTAGATGTGACCTAAAGAAACATTTGTTGTGTTTGTGTCTGTCTGTGTTTGCAAGCAGTCCAGATTTCTGAAACCAGCAGCTCATCTGTTAATGCGTCACCGCAACCATCCACCTCATCTGCTTCACCCATGCAATCACCAAATAGTTCATCCTCCAACAGCCCAGGCAATGATTGGCTGGATAAGTTCGTCATCCCGTGTGAAAAGTTCCCTGAGAAACTAATGCAGTGTCTCTCTAGAGGGAAGCGTCCAAGTCCTCAGCTGAGGAGAGAAATGGTCCGGATCTTGGTCCGTGAGTTGAATCCAGAAAAGACACACATCAGTAAAAGGCACTGCGTGGAGGTTGCCAAAAAAATGGTGGGAAAATTCCCGCAATCCCTACAAGACGTTATAGAAGGAGACATCATTGGGCCTGGTTATCACTCCCTGGCGAAGCAACTACAGAACCGGATTGAAAATGTGAAGCGAAACATGACCCCAAAAATCATAAAAAGACGTCATCTCACAGCAGACTCAGACACTGATGAAATACCCCCAGAAAAAAGGGCAGCTGTCCAAGACACCTATGGGTGCATAAATTGGCATGTGAAATTTCTTCCCCTAGAAGAGACCCCTGAGACGCAGCAGGAGAAAAAAGAAAAGCTGAAGGTGATGTCTCAACAACCTGATGCAAATCCACAGGAAGTAAAAGATCTTATGAAAGCTACTTACTACACACAGAGGAAACAAGTGAACCTGGGGGAACATGTGAAGCAACTTCTTGATGAGTGGCCATTTTGGTTTGAAGAACTTGGCATGGCAGTTCATTTCAAACATTTGACCGGAATTGATCTGATAGACACTTTTTCACGGAATGTGGATCTGAAAGGGAAACGCCTTCTGAACTACCTAAACACAGTTTGTCCGACAAAGAACAAAAGGTTCCTACAGGCCCTAACAAAGCTGAAAATGGTGAGGGGAGAGGCAATTGGTTGCTCCGAAGATCTCAAAGAGATGATCCTCCTTCTACTTTCCCACTTTGATGACCAAGAAAACTCAATGTTCTGCTATGTGGAGGACACCTGCCTAGGGCGGGAAGTAGACGTGGACCAACTCGAGATTACCCCCACAATTGTTGTGTGTGGTAAGTTTTTCTTGGTATTCTTTCATTGGGGAGGCCTGGGAAAAGTTGGCAAGCGGGGTTGCAGAGGATGACTTCAGAGTAGTATGGGCGGCAACCGGCAGGTAATGATGGATATATATACACACATGCACACACCAACACACCTGGGCATTTAGACTTGAGTGTCTAAATGCCCCGGTAGACATAGATGTCACTATCATAACCTACCAGCTTGTCAATTATTGGCCATGGAGGCATCCTCTGCACTTCCCACTTGCCACTTTTTTACATATTTGTGTACAATGCATGTATGTGCACCAATTTGTATGTGTTTGTCCAGAGAAGGAAAATACTGGGGGTGCTTAAGCATAGCAAAGGAGTTATACCACACAAGCATTTCAATTTTTCACAAAATGACCTGTCTAGATGTTTTAATGGTAATAAACATCACTAGCCTTAAATGTGGGCCAAAAGCATATCTTGTCATTGCATTCTGCAATGTTTCAGGAACAATCAAGTAGACTTAAGTCATAGGCAATTGGACTACTTTTCGTAGCTTGAAGACACTTCGTTTGCATCTCTAACATACTACTTCTGCTCCAATTCTGAATGGGGGTGAGAAGGTACTGCTTACTTTACCTCTGGACAGTGGACTTGTTAGGCCAACCCACATGATACTCAAAATTTGAAATGGACAAAATATCTTCAAGCTTCAAAAAGATATCGATTTGCCCACAACTTGCCTCTTTTGACTAAGATTTTCTGGATAAACAAGAATGTTAACATTTTTTTTTTTTATTTAGGCTAAACTGTCATGATGTTCTCGTTTTAGGGCGGTCCTGCTTTTCCTCGAAGAGGTACATGTTGAGTGTGAACAAACAAATAGTGAATGACAATATCCCCTCCTTCATGACTGCAGTCTGCCTGATGTTCGGGAGCTATTATTGCTTCAACATTCACTATCCAGAAGAGCTTGCGTCAATCCTGGAGTTTCTGCAGAGGTATGTTCATTTGGCTTGCAAGCAACACATTAACCCTTTTTTGCCTAGTGCCTGGTGTAATTTTTGCATGAAGAAGGTGAAATCTCCCACTACTCGGGGTACGTGCAACGCTTTAAAAAAAAAAAAATGAAATTACTGCAAAATTATCAGTTCCTCTGATTTTACTACTTCAGTGTAGTAAGACACTTTTATTTAATTTTATAAACGACTGACATTTAAAAAAAATGAGAGATGGTCATGACTCTCCAACAGATTTCTGCATGTCTGTTGTGCCCTCCCCCTTTAAGGTGCTTCTTCTCCATTAACCCCGAGAAGGGAACAAAGGTGGTGAAGACCTCTTCCCGGCTACAGGTCAACCCTCGTGTCCTCACGCTAATTCAAGACCTGGCAGATCACGAATGGTGCAATGCCTGAACATGGTAGGTTAGACAACTGAGTTTGAAAAGTGTTCTACATAAGTACAACACAATGTTTTCAGGGTAGACTGGCTGAACACATGTATGCAATCTGCACAGGCAATTTGAACTACCCCATGGGTAAACACCACGTGGAACATCATAAGAATGACCCATATATCTTGATTTGCTTGTTTGTATGATTGAATGGCTAATGCCGTCATTATTTGATTGCCAACTGGTTGAGCAGCAAGGCATATGCAATATGTGACATAATTGCTGCATTAAAATGCATTAATACCTAAAATTAGATAAATTAAATTTGATTTACTCATTTGAGAGTAGAGGGACTACTCACACTTTTTTTTTTATTTTAGGTCTGTATGGTTTCAGGTTTGTATACCATTGTAAATATTTTGTTTTGATGTCCACCATTCAGGAAGATGAACCTCTCCTTGGCCCCTCTGGAAAGACTTGAAGCAAGAGCTAAGGCACACGGCACATCACTTGCGTCTCTCTCTCTCTCTCTCTCCATTTACATATATCTCTCTCTCTCTCCTCATGCATGCACGCGCTACCAACCTTTTGAAGTGTTTTTATGTTTTGTGTACTCTCTACACACATTTGGCAATTCTTCAAAACATGTTTGATTATAAGAACCAATGTGAACTGCTCGATTAACCAATGTTCCTGTTACGTTTGCCAATTCTGTGGCAGTCTTGTGATTACCAAAATTTGGTTATGTATCTCCATTGTTTTTTTACAAAGCCACCCACACATGCATGTGGCCTGTTTGATTTTGTTGCTGTGAACATGACTGATCCACAAAACATGTTTGACTCTGATGTTGTGAGAACCAATGACCTTAAAGAACCATTGAGCCCTTATTTATGTAGTGTAAAATACCATGTTCTACTAACCTATGGTGGTTTGTGTAATTTGGAACACTTCTAAAGATATTGGGTTGGGTGATATTGATTGATATCCATGACAAAATATTTTTTTATTAGTTGTGATATGATTGCATTAATAATGTGTAGTAAATGGTTTTGGTTTGAAACATTGGGGTTATGTGGAAAATTTGAGTGTCCTGAAGGCCGATTGTGATGACATCAATTCAAGATGGTGCAGCCATTCAATCATTTGTCTCCATCTTAGACTACCAAAATTGTTTTCCCCACATTCACTACACACTATTAGTACCCTCGTATCATAATTAATATGTAAAAATAATGTATTTAGTGCATGCATTTACAGTACTTATCTGTACGAATGGCATGTCATTTGTATCACCAAACCCAATACCTTTGTAAGTGCTCCAAATTACACACAACGACCATGGCTGAGTAAAGCCCAGTATTTTACACCATGAATATGGACCCAATAGCAAAAAACAACAGTCTTTTTCCTTTAATATATATATATATATATTTTTTTTTTTTTTTCCTTTAATATGGTTATGATTTTTCATTATTACAATAAAATCTGTGATTAATTGAATGCCTGTGACATGCCTTGATTTCTATTCTAGTATAGTGGTCCTGTTTAACAATTTGAGACTTTGGATTGAAGTAATGTTTATTCTTTTTAGTGAAATTAGATGGATTTTCATATGCAATAAAAATGTTATTTTAACGGAAAAAAACTGGCAGCTGGGGTCACCAGAACAATTCTGTAAAATAAACTGCAAAAAAAAGTAATTGCTTTAACTATGCAACATGTACATTAGACTGTTGAAACCTGCATATAACACACAGAAGTTCTGTCATATATGCTGGTTTTAACTGTAAAATGTACATGTTGTGGTAAAATCAATTACAGTTTTACTGTATGTTTTACAGAAAAAGGTAGCTAAAGTAACCAGAAAAAAATGTAAAATATACAGCAAAATGGTAATTGCTTTTACAGCACAGCATGTACATTTTACAATTTAAAGTATCTAATATTACAGAAGTCCAGTGTTTTATATGCTGAATTTAGCTGTAATACGTACAAGCTGTACCGTAAAAGCAATTACCATTGTGCTGTATATTTTACGGTTTTTTTTCTGGTGACTCCAGCTGCCAGTTTTTTTCCGTAAAAACAACTATTTTTTTTACAGTGTACCATCACACTGCCCTGGCGCTGTGTACAGTTTACCTTCTATGGTTTGTGCACTCACTATTTGCCATTACTTTCTCCAACCCAGTGTTCGAACTATGCCGATATTTTCGGGGGGTCCCTTTTTTCCCTTGTGGGGGGGGGGGATGCTTGTGCTTGTCTCAGAGCGCGGATCTCCAAACACATGAGAAGCCTATCTTACGCACATATCACAAGTCATAACTCATCAGGGGAAATCGTGTCCGCATTGGCATGTTCAAAAAACAACCTCGCGTCAACAATGATACCACACGCAAGAAAAAAAAA